>NW_020538751.1:0-34881 GCF_003426905.1 Ctenocephalides felis
AAATATTTATTCACGAGAATCCCGATTCGATTCGATTCGATATCTAAATTTCATTATTTAATGGGCGCATTAGAAGGCCATGTACTTAAAGTTTTCAATACAATACTACCAACTTCCATAATTATTTAATTTGTGGAATGCACTAATAAACAAATACCAATATAATCGCTATCAGGGAAACTAGTCGCAGTTGCATAATTTCATTCAAAAACTTGACAAGGTTGTACAAGTATTAAATCTTCCAGACCTAGATTTCTTACTAAAAATCGAGCGCCTTATCAAAATTAGATACAAAATTACAGGAAAAGTTGGAGAATTGTTTTCAAAGCAAATATCTTTCATATAGAGATCATTACAATTTAAGATTACAAGTTCAAAAATATCAAAGTTATGTTTATGATATTCACATAACCAGCACTGTCAAATTCCTTAAATGTTATTTATGCAAGAAAAATCATAACATTTTCAACTGCTCACAATTTCTACAATTAAACCTAGATGAAAGATGGTCGGCAATTAAAAGATTAAATCTCTGTTCTAATTGTATGGGTCACAAACGTATAATAGTTAGTGCCATTCTAAGAAACATGTCTGTCTTGTAATGCCAGACATCACCACTTACATTCGAACACATATTGACAATATAAAACTTCAAACCGATATTCCTTCCAAAAATTCTAAGCAGAATATTTCCGATTCCAATCAACAGTTTGTGTTAAACTTTTGAAGTGAACACATAGATTGCATAACAAATAAACAAGTTAAAAATCCCAGGCTTTCCTGGTATACATTTATATTGAAACAGTTATTATAATAACTATATAACGGAGTGTGTTAAACCAAAAAACACACACGTCTATTTAATTTCAAGGTAATTGAAGGATTAATTTCTCCTTCTAATGGGAGACATCAGAAGAACAAATACGGAAAATAATGTCAGAGTATGGCAAAATAATAAAGTATCACGAAGATATAGGGACAGGAGAAGGCATAATAAATTGCTACACTGGAAATTGTAGAAAACATGATTGAAGTGAATGGAAAAAATACAATAATAATAATTAGAGGACAACTAAAAAAATGCTTTAAATGTAGAGAAACAAACCACATGAAAAAAGAATGTACGATAAATTCAAAAAAGGAGAGAGATTGAAAGATTTAGTGAAAAATAAACCAAAAGTGAATAATAATGAAGAAACAAAATAGATAAAATTGTTGATATCCAAAAGAAAAAAAATTAACAAATTATATATATACGAAGAAGGAAGAAGAAATAAATAATAAAAAGAAGAAATAATAATTAAAAAAAACAAAGAAAGTTCTAGTTATATGAATGAATACAAAAACCACAAAAGAAAAATAATCAAAGCATAAATGAAACAGAAAAAACTCCTATCAGTAACAAAAAAATTAAAATAACCCCAAATACAGAAAAAGTAATGAAAGATATAATTGAAACCATGGAAACAAATACAATAATTTCTTCAATGAATTGTATACTGAAGGACACAGATATAGATATGATATCAGAAAAAAACAATTTACTAGAATATGGTAAAGAATATGGTGAAAAGCCTAATCATGAAATAAGTAAAGAAATATCAAAAATTAAACTATATAACTTAGATTTTCTGCTTTAATTTCTTTTTAAGGACACACATTGATGAATAATTATAAATTCAGAAATATTGTCCCAATAAACATAAATGGTATTAGAAGTCTAACGACTAAAATATTACTGAAAAAAATTATAACAGATAATGACTTAGATATAATATTGTTACAGGAAATAAATGAAAATGATTTAAGATTTTTTAAACCGTATCAAGTTATAATAAACATGAATGAAAATCAAAGAGGTACATCTATATTAACAACACCAGGAATTGAAATTAATAATGTAATTCTTCATGAAAACTTATGCCAAAATAGATGATTTAAATTTAAAGTCATTATGGCCACGCCGATAATGGTCAACGTGCACAAAAGGAGAAGTTATTTGAAGAAGATATAGCCAGTATAATAGGACCAAACAAATCTAATATAAGGATCGCAGGCGATTTTAATAGTGTATTATATGCTAAGGACCAAAAACGAAGAGCAAATTATAGCGCAGCACTAAAAAGATTGTTGAACCAATTAAAATTAAAAGATGCGTAGGTTTATATTTATTAAATGAGATTCGGCATCAAGATAGATTTTATATTGATACTTTAATAAAAAAAAAATAGAATAGTTGATTGTAAAGTAATCCCAGTAGCATTTTTAGACCACAATGCGGTAATTCTATAATTGAAAGGTGTAACATCAGTGCCATGTTTTGGAAAAAGTTACTGGAAAATGAATACAAAAATACTTAAATCCGATGATTTTGATATTTTTTTTAGACAAGAATCGAAGAAAATTGTTAAAAATTCGCCAAGTACAAATATAATTGATTGGTGGCAAAATAAAGTAAAAAGCAAATTAAAATACATTGCAAAAAAATTCTCCAGGAAGAATTCAATAATACTTTTTTTTTTTGAAAAGCATTAAATGAGGCAAATATAAATCACAATAATAATGGTGAAATGTGGGAAATAATTTAAGAAACAAAAGCCACAATTAGAAAACTAAAAAGGAACTAAAATAAGATCAAAGACCGAAAAAATTACAGAAGAAGAGCAGAGGAAAAAATAAATGGAGAGAGAAAATTCATTAAATTGTTATTTATTAAAAAAATATTTGTTAAAAAGAATTCTAAATAAATAATTGTAGAAATGGAAAATCATACAAAAATTTCTACAAAGAAAAATTAATAGATTATAAGGAAATTGATGTCATACTTAAGAAGTATAATAAAAATATTAGCATTATTTATAATGAATAATTAAAAAAAGAAATTTCGGAAGAAGTACGGAAGCGGTCAAGACGAGCAGTAAGCACAGGACACCTGGGATAGTTGGCATACCATACAAATTTTAACAAAAGTATGAGGATATTTTAACACCTTTCCTGGTTAAAATATCTAATGAGTTATTAAACAAACCGAAAAAAATAAATAAAAAATTTAATGAAGAGATAATAATATTAATTTCGAAAAAAGATGCAAAATATGCCGAAGATAATAGACCAATTGCGTTTTTAAATCTTTAATGAAAAGCATCTATGATAAACATAGATTTTAAGAAAGTCTTGGACTGCCTTTGCTGCAAGAATTAAAAAATTATCAATTCCTGATAGAATAACGAAAGCAATAATGAATCTTAGTAAAAACGCAAACTCAAGATTACAAATAAATGGAAATCTATCTGATTATGTAAAAATTGAAAGATCCGTTTAGATCCTTTACTTGAAGAATTGGAAAACAAATTAGAAGGCCAAAAAATAATAACTGTAGCGTGCATATTATTTAAATAATATTATATGATTAGTTTAGTTAACAAATGTATTGAAGCTATGCTGAGGCTTGCAGCACTGAGTGTATCTGTTGACAGAAATTAAACACAAATACGCTCGAGTCTCTAGCGCATAGCCTAGTTGTAGGAATCCTAGAAGCAAAAATTGATTGGTTGGTAGAGATTGAATAATTTTTGCTTACGGGGAACAAGAAAAAGTAACAGAAATACTGTGACGAACAAATTCGATTGAATCTTCCACCGAAAATCAGGGTGGACATTTTTGTATAAAAAGCACAGTATTCCTGTTAAAAAGTGAGTCAGTTTTTAATTCTTCATTCGTAACGCATTTAATTAAAAGATACAGAGATTTTGACCTGGGTTCGCCGGCATCTCTGAAATTCGAACTAAACGTGAAAACTATTACTGAAAACATTGTAAAGTCTAGACAGGGCTCCGAACAACGTTAGCTGACCAAATACAGGAATTTTGACCTGGGTTCGCCGGCATTCCTGATATTGGATTTGAACATTACCGGTGGATTAATTAATAAAACAACTTAGTCCTGCTAAGCTGTTTTAGATAACTTAATCAACCGTACGAGTTGTTCTTCGTAAAAAATAGGGAGTTGTGTTTTATTGTATAATTAGTGTAATAAGTGACTTTTGTTAGTGTCTGTGCGAATCCAAAAATATAGAGATAATACATGTTTTATAACTTATAGTTATAACAAAATTTATGTTGTAGCTGGTACATGATCAGTAAGTAGTAATATTATTATTGTGGAAAAGAAAAAGAATAAGCAAGAGATTTTTTTCCGCCTCACTGCCGCCAATCAGGTGATGTCTATTAAAGAGGCATGGGCAAAAAATTACATTGTTACTATTCGTATTTAATTACCATTAAAATGTAAGTCATGAAACAAACTTTCATCTGTGGTAATAAAATTTAAAAAATAAAAAGCCAATATACATTTCAAATCCCAATGTGTTGTATAGTCGATTAATTTACAAATTTATCCAAGAACGAAAATACAATATAAATTGTGGGTGCTCCCGTAACAACTGAATATCATATTAACTGCTCAAGCTTTAGAACAGTCATAGATTATTATCGACTAAATAAACCATATTCGTTAGCGATAGTTTCTTTTGATAACCTGAATAAACCACAATTAATAAATATAGATCTTAGATAAAAAAGCTAAAGTTTATTTGAGTAAAAAAATTTACGTAATGTCACTTATTAGTTCCGTAAGTTTTGACCGAAGTGAATTAAGAATTTTCCTGCCATAGGCTAAATGTGCTTTAAAATGTTTCATTGAATACAATACATTTAATTATAGTGTTTGATATTAACCTGATTAGATTGGAACATATTTGAGAAAAAATCCGATTAATAAATGGGTTTAATTATTTGCGTACCCAAAATTTTAATCAGGATTTCTTGGAAAACTCTTTTGTCAGAACAAAAAGGCAAGGTGTATCTAATAAGAAACCAAATCCTTAGTCTTTAATATCTTACTATAGAAGATTGATTACAAATAATTCATCATCTCGTCATTCAGCTTCCAATTGTGAAGGTGATGACAATTGTGGTTCACTCGAATATAGAGGTGCTCTATGAAGAAATCAAAAACAGAAAATTCTGTGAAGGTTCTAGTGACAATATTTTTTTTTATTATTTCATAAATGTTGTCAAGTATTACATCATTTCATACATAGTCTATGCACTGTAGACAATATTAAATTAAAACTATTAGAAACTCTTAAAAAGAATGTTCTTCAATAATTTAATTGCAGCTACACTAAATATAATTTAAATGCTATTTTTCCAAATCTCTCATGATATTCTTTACTAAAAACTGGTGTAAAACTGAAAAACAATGTCTTACGGGAAAATAAGCCAATTCAGATGACAAGATACAATAAAATAGCCATGGATAACAATAATAAAACTAAACAGTGCGAGTCTAATCTTCATAATATTCTTTACTAAAAGCTGGTGTAAAAGTGATAAACAATGTCTTACAGGAAAATAAGCCAATTCAGATGACAAGACACAATAAAAACAATGGATAAGAATAATAAAACTATACAGCGCCAGTCTAATCTTCATAATATTCTTTATTAAAAACTTGTGTAAAAGTGATGAACAATTTCTTACGGAAAAATAAGCCAATTCCAATGACAAGATACAATAAAAAAGCAATGGATAACAATAATAAAACTATACAGCGCCAGTCTGGAAGAGCTTCGTAGCGACAACGAGGGGTAAATTTAGAAAAGATGTGTTTTACGCTGTTTTAGTGTTTTCAGCATTCAAACGTGATGAACTATAGTGATTCTAAACGTGGGACACAAGCCGCACCAAAGCGCAATTTGAAAATCATTTCATTTCAAACTTTTAATAAGAAAAAACTTATTAGATTGTACAAAAAACTATTTAAATATAATTTTATTTGACTTTACTGCCAAACGTTTCAAATTAACTGGATAAATAGTATTATAGAGATAAGAGAGTCAATTTCTTCATTTTGAACGAAGGATTCGTAAGTTCATATTGGGCACAGTAAAGTCATCTATTTTAGTTTCTATAAATTAAGTTAAAAACAGTAGATAGGGTCTAGAATATAGTAAATATATAATAAATTTGTAATTAAACCATTGTAGGCGTATGGCAACGTCGCCAAAGGGTCGTGCCGGATGGTGCGTACGGATTACAGAACAGCCAGTCGGTCCCGGTTAATTGTCGCGATAAGATATCTCTATGAAACAAAACTACGCCAGTTGTTGGAAGGTTAGGAAATGGGTAATAGATCCCCATCACAGTTTTCCGGCACCTATGCTCATTAGCGGGTTCAGCTGTTTCAAAAGAAATGCTACACTTAATGTGGTCGTCGCGATTGCGTACGCATGTGCAAGCGTTAATATCTGACAAAGATTTGAATGCGAAAGCCGCCGACCGAATTATGGAATTGTAGACAGCATCGGGTGCAACAACAATGGCGATTGCAAGCACATCGTAGCACGCGGATGATTTTTACTACAACATCGCGTCAGAATTGCGGAATATGCGAACAGAGATTTCTGACCTGAGGAAGCAGGTAGAGCGCCGACGAGACGGTTCATCCCTTCGTCGTAGGCGCAGATCGCATACGCGCGCGAGCGCTCGGTAAGGTTCGAAAGAGCGCGTACGAACGCTGTGCGAAGATCATCGACGGTTTGGTCCAGGCCCTTCTATCTCAGTGCAAAATCCGCGTTCACAAACCGTGTTTAAAGTATCGACATCTAGGTGAGAATTTGGCGCTAGTGAGCCGATATCAAATGACAGTTTGTTAATTCTCTAGCAGCAAGCAGCCATTTTGATCTGGGTTGTTATTGTGATTTACCGCTGTTCTATTCACAAGTGTTGTGTATAATTGTTTATAAAGTTTTAATTGTTGTCTAAACAAAAAGTATGACTTTCAAATGTAGAGAGGAAGTGTAGTATATATAATAAAAGGTGTGGAACGTATTTTATACATATTTTGGTGTATATAATGCAACAGTCGTTTGATATGACTTGATTCATTTTGAAAGAATGCTGAAAAGTGTCAAATCTTGCTTGGGATGATTATTATTTAATAAGCGTTGAGCATTGCTCTTGTAAATCGTAATACACAAATACTGTAATTTAGTATTTGCTAAGTTATACTAAATCTTTATAGTCCTAGAATAAAACTCATAGAATAAATATTTTTTTGGTAGTATTACAAGTTAAGGGGTTAATAATACTAATCCTTCTTGCCGTGCATTTATTGGATCCTACAAAAGCCTTGTTGTCAATAAGCTTCAATCCGTCAATTATTACACTGTCCATTGTGAGCATGATAAAACAGAAGGTGCGATTGATTAATTAAAAATTTAATTGTCTAATGCTTCAGTCAATACCTTGTGCGAGTCTAACGTGAATGATAATATTCTCGATTCGTCTAATGTGAATACTGATGACTGTATTTTAATTAATTTTATTATCATTAGATATCGAATTATTGAATCATTTATGTATTATGATTTACTGATGACATTTGACTGCATTTTACTAACATTATTGTAGTTACAAGTTAGCGTTAGAGTGAAATATTATTATATATAAGTCTTTTGTATTTAAACCTGTATGTGATGTTATACATATTATAATATATTATTGTTAAAATATAATATTGTAATGAACAATTAAATTGAAATAAATTATTTTTCAAAATATACATTTTTTATTATTTTTGAAACTAAATATTTTTATTTCAAATTTTGGCGCTCTAATTCGAACGCCGAGCGATATGCGACTGAAGCGCCAATTCGATCTTGTGGGCGTTATTAACCTTAGCTCTCTGAACCAAAATATCGGGAAAGAGAAACGTCTATATTATTATATTGTCTAGGGTTTGGTCGGAACCAGGGCCTTTTCACTCAGTGCAAAATCCTCGTTCAAAAACCGTGATTCGTGGTATCCACATCTAGGGGAGAATTTGGCGCTAGTGAGCCGATGTTTTGTCTAACAGGTTGGTAGTACCCATGTAATTCTAAAATATCAAGTTTTTTAAGTTGGTTAAGTTCGTTTAGTTTTAACTTGAAACCTGGGAAAACCATTTATTTTCATCCGTTCTCCATTGTTGAATAATTCATGGCTCGTGATTGTGCTTTACTAGTTCTGTACTTTTAATAAATAAAATTGTTGAAAATTGAATTTAATTAAAAAGTATGGGATTTAAATGCATAGTTCCAGGCTGTGGTAATGTACGTAAAAATGCATTATTACATAGATTCCCCCATGAAGGAAAAGTTTTCGACGAATGGTTAAAGCGTATTCAGGCTCCGGTACTTAATACTTTAAGTTGGAGTGAAATATATCGAAAAAAACGTGTGTGCACCGAACATTTTAGTGAGACGTGCAGAATGCTTGGCTCTTGGCAAGGCTCTAACCTGAAATTAGGTTGTTTGCCTACTTTGAAAGTGCCAGGATTTAAGGGAGATTCATTATTAAAAGTGAATTGCTTCCTTCAAGAAGACAATTTTTGTAAGAAAGGTAAGATGATTTATCTATATAGGATTTGAATTTCATGTGATTTATCTCTGAGTAATATAGTTTGTGTTGTAATTATTAAACAAGTTAATTAAAATGTGTTATTTTTATTGCAGAAGATTGTCAACCAAAGCCATTTTTTACAATGCACTTTACAGTGCAAACAGTTGCAGGAACATCACTTAATAAAGAAATTGTAATTCAAAATGAAATAATCTCATTGCATTCTGGATCACGTGATGTTTCATCCCTCATTGA
This sequence comes from Ctenocephalides felis, assembly GCF_003426905.1. Lineage (NCBI taxonomy): Eukaryota > Metazoa > Arthropoda > Insecta > Siphonaptera > Pulicidae > Ctenocephalides > Ctenocephalides felis. The sequence goes on from NW_020538751.1 coordinate 8,700, forward strand.
AGGTAATTTAAAGTTATTGTATACAGGTTATACTTGAAATTTCAGTAAAATTAATAGATTCAATTAAAATTTTAGTGGATCGATCTGCACATGCAGATGTTCCAGTTGTGTCAGATGCTCCAGATGTTTCGGTTACTTCAGATGTTCCTGCCAAGCATGTCTCTATCAGACGATCAGGTATACAAATATATATATATATATATATATATATATATATATATATTCCTTATGTGTTATTTTTATTGCAGAAGATTGTCAACCAAAGCCATTTTTTACAATGCACTTCACAGTGCAAACAGTTGCGGGAACATCACTTAATAAAGAAATTGTAATTCAAAATGAAATAACCTCATTGCATTCTGGATCGCGTGATGTTTCATCTCTCATTGAAGGTAATTTAAAGTTATTTTATACAGGTTATACTTGAAATTTCAGTAAAATTAATAGATTCAATTAAAATTTTAGTGGATCTATCTGCACATGCAGATGTTCCAGTTGTGTCAGATAATCGAGATGTTTCGGTTACTTCAGATGTTCCTGCCAAGCATGTCTCTATAAGACGATCAGGTATTCAAATATATATATAAATATGTGTGTGTGAGTTATTTAATTTATTTTTATTAATCTAATCATTCATTTTGTTAGATTTTCGAACTCCAAAGAGTAATTTCTTGAAGTTTGTCGGCCTAAGGCACTGCAGGCGACTTACTCCAGAAGTAAAGAAATGCCATGACATAATCATGATGATGAAGAGAAGTGCCAAAAGACTTATGAAAGATAATGAAATTGCCAGAGCAGAGTTGAAGGAAGCATGCAGTAAAGACAGCATGCAGAATTTAGAAAATGTTGTGAATTCACTCACTGCAACATTAATAAAATGCCAGATGAGGAATCAGCCAAAGCAGCCTCAAGGTAGAAGGTATAACCTTGATGAAAAGGCTCTTGGAATAGCATTATACAAGCAGAGCCCAACGTGCTATAAATATTGGAGATCCTTTTTGGCTCTTCCTTCTAAAAGTACTGTTTCTAGATCATTGGCAACAATTCCTATCAGTGCTGGCATTAATAAATCTTTCATGGAGACCTTGCGCACTTCTGTTCTTAAGATGAATCCTTCTAATAGAAACTGTGTCCTCATGTTCGATGAAATAAGCATTGCAGCAGGTATTGAATATGATGCGACTAAGGACAGCATAATTGGTTTTGAGGAAGTCTCTGAGAAAAAGCCAAAGTTTGCTGATCATGCTTTAGTGTTTATGATTAAAGGTATTCGTGGACATTTTAAAACTTCAGTGGCATTTTACTTTGCTGAAAGCAGTGTTAGAAGTCCTGAACTCAAGGTCTGCATCAAAGATGTTATTTCAAACCTGCAGCAAATTGGCATCAATATTGTAGCTACTGTGTGTGATCAACATGCCACAAATGTAGCTGCAATAAACATGCTGCTTAATGAGACAAGAGCACAGTTTCTTAGAGATGATCGAATTTGCAAACTTCAAGGTTTTCTAGTAGGCGGTCAAGAAATTGTACCACTATATGATCCTCCACATATGCTGAAATGTTTACGAAACAGTTTTTCATCATATCAGGTAAGTTTTATGCAACAAAACCGACAGAGAAAGGCATCCTGGAATCATATAATTAAATTGTATGAAATTGATTCAGAGTTGCCAAATTTCCGTATGTGTTATAAGTTGCGAGCACATAATGTGTATCCTGAAAAGATGAGAAAGATGAGAGTTAAAGATGCTGCAGTAGTTTTCTCTTATAGTGTATCTTCAATGATGAACAGATACGCTACTAAGCAGTGTAAGTAAATGAAAATATTGTATGATGTATTTTGTGGCATTTATAATGAAACTTTTTTTATTCATATTCTAGATGATAATTTTCCCCAAGAAGCTACTGGGACTGCTGCATTCCTGAAATTTGTTGATGAACTCTTTGACAGTGTAAATGGGACAGCTTCCAGTTCTGCTAGGGACTATAAACCTCTACGCGGCGCTCTCACAGATAAGTCTAAACATTTAACATTTTGGAAAAAGGCTAGACGTGTCTTAAAAAGCATAAGCTTCTATTAAAAAGACAAGAGAGTTAAAACTCCTCCAACTATTCGAAATTGGATTAAAACTCTAGAGGGTTTTGAATATATTTGGCAGAAAATAAAATCTCCAGAGATAAAATTTTTGTCAACTCGTAATTTTAACCAAGATCCTCTAGAGAATTTTTTTGGTAGTATTAGAAGTCATGGTGTTAATAATCGCAATCCTACTTGCAGTGCATTTATTGGATCCTACAAAAGCCTTGTTGTCAATAAGTTTCATTCTGTTCATTCTTATTCTGCCAATTGTGAGCTTGACAAAACTGAAGGAGGTATTGATTCATTAAAAACATTATTATTGAGTAATGCTTCAGTCAATGTTATGTGTGAGTCTAGCTTGAATGAAGATATTCTAGCTTTATCTAATGTGAATACTGATGAATTTACATTAGAAGAAGAAAGTAGTAGTTTACTTCATCTTCAAGTTATTACATACATGACTGGCTTCATTTCCAGGAAAATGTTGAAAAATGTTAAATCTTGCTTGATGTGCAAGACTCATATTTTGGCAACAGAAAAGAGTGGAGATGATTATTGGTTAATAAGGGTTAGGGATCGGACTGGAAGATCTCTTGTCTTTCCTTGTAGAAGCTTTGTGAACATTTTTTCAAAATGCGTTAGAGTTTCAGAACATTTTTTGCCTAAAATTTGTGTGAAGAATAATTTAAAAACATTGCTTAGTTGCATTTTGGATAAACTTGTTTTTACTCAGAATTTTAATTTTGATTGTCCAATCCATAATTTAAAGTTAATATTTTTAAACCATTTTGTTCCTTATTTTATCAGATATTGGGTTAATGATATTAATTCAGCACTACGCGGTAAAATAACTTTCACAAATCCTAGGAATGTTATGAAAACAAAAGCTTTATTGCGTTTTGATAAAATGAGAAAGAGACAACTGGCAATTCGTAACACTAAGCGTGGCCTGCGCTAATTTTTGTTTTCAGCTGGTAAAGCGGAGGTTTTAGTTGGTATTATTTGTTGAGTCCAGACATAGGGCCTGGTCTGGGATGCGTAAATGCATTTCCTTCGCTATACAAAATAAAAAAAACAAACTCATATATATATATATATATATATATATATATATATCACTTAATATATTTTTTACCGCTTATGAATTCTTTTCAGTCTCATTGCAGCAAGATGACATTCATGTAGATATTTATTTATTGCATTTTATTATCATTTCTAATTGCATTTCTGAATATATTATAATTTACTGATGATGATTGTATTCTATTCCATTATATTATCATTAAAACCTTTCATATATTATAATTTATTAATCACTGATGATTGTAATTTATTAATACACCACTTTTACTTATTGTAGTAACAAATTAAAATTCAATACAAGTTGTTATGACAAGTTATGTGTGTTTTGTATTTAAACCTGTAGTCATGTGTGTTTTTTCTATATTTATTGATTTGATTTGATTCCAGCATATATCATAATATATACTCTTGATTGAAATATTCTTATTATTACTATAATATCTTTTTAATTTATAATTATATTTTCACAAATTTTAATACAATTGCGATGCAAAATTAAAATTCTAACAAATTATTTTTAAAATTATTTTTTTTTATTGATAGTACAATATTTTTAAAGTACAAATATTTTTATTTCAAATTTTAGCGCTTCAATATGAATGGCGATTGAAGCGCCATTGCGGTATAGCGGCCGTAGCAATAACTAATTTTTTTGAACCTAAATATCGCGAGAATGAAACGTCTATATTATTATATTGTCTAGGGTCGGAACGCAACGAGATGCTGATCGCCGTGCGATTTGTGTTCGGAAAACTCCGTGGGCCATCGTTATTAGCGGCAAACGATTTACGCCCAGAGAGACAGATAAGCCGCCGTGTTTGCCTATGTGACAGAAAGAGTCAGGTGTCGTACCTGATTGATACGGGGTCCGACGTTTCAGCGTTTCCGCGCTCATTATTATGCAATCCAAATAGGAAGAGGATTGCATACCAGAGCTAGCCGCAGCAAATAACACGACGATTGCAACCTATGGTACGGTGGTTGACCTTGGGCTACGTCGCGACCTGTCATGGAACTTCATTATAGCAGACGTTACGCAACCAATAATTGGTGTAGGTTTTCTCTCATACTACAGTTTGATTGCGGATGTGAAAAATCGTCAAATAACGGATGCTATGACAGGAACGGCGCAGGCGGATATTGCAGCGGAATCAATAGCGACTATAAAGGTGGTAACAGGTTCAACGGCGTACCATAAGTTGCTTGAAAAGTTTCCTGGTTTAACACGACCAGACGGCGCTGTTAGGTTACGCAAGCACGCGACGCAGCACCATATACAAACTAGTCCTGGACCGTCGGTGGTTCAAAAACCGCAGAGATTAGCTCCGGACAGACTCCTTGCTGCTAGAAAGGAGTTAGAAGCTATGCTGAAATTAGAAACGGCTCGTCCATCGAAAAGTTGTTGGGCTGCCCCGCTACACATGGTTCCAAAAGGGTGTGATGAGTGGCGTCCATGTGGCGATTATAGAGGTTTGAATGCGCGAACGAAGCCCGATAAATATCCGGTACGTCATATTCATGATTTCGCCCAAGCCTTGGACGGGAAAACTATATTCTCGACGATAGACTTGGTGAAAGCGTTTAACCAAATTCCGGTGGCGGAAGAAGATATTGTGAAAACCGCTATTACAACGCCGTTTGGACTATATGAATTTCCGTACATGACGTTTGGATTGCGCAACGCCGCGCAAACATTCCAGAGATTTATCGATGAGGTGTTGCAAGGGTTAGATTTTTGTTACGCCTACATCGATGATATTCTTGTAGCTTCGTCGTCCGAGAAAGAACATATGCGCACCTAGAGATACTGTTTGGTAAACTTCTGGAATTTGGAGTGGTAATAAATCCAGCTAAATGTGTGTTCGGCCAAACAAGTGTAAAGTTTTTGGGATATGAGGTTTCGGCTGAGGGTACTCGCCCTTTGCCAGAGAAGGTAGAAGCTATTAGGACATTCACAAAGCCAGCGACAATGCAAGAGCTGAGGCGGTTTTTGGGCATGCTAAACTTTTATAGGAGGTTCATACCAAATGCCGCTCAAATTCAAGCACCGTTAAATGAGTTTCTGCGTGGAGATCCGAAGAGCAAAACCCCGGTAGAGTGGACAGCGCATACGTCAGCTGCTTTTGAGGCGTGTAAGGAGAGTCTGGCTCAAGCACGCCTACTATCCCACCCACACGCTAATGCTAAACCCTTGGCATTCTTTTCGCAAAAACTGAGCACAACGGAACGAAAATACGCAACTTACGATCGTGAACTACTTGCAGTGTATGAAGCGGTGAAATACTTTCGTCACATGGTTGAGGCAAGAACTTTTACAATTTTTACTGACCATAAACCAATAGTGTTCGCGTTTGTCAAGAAGGATAGTCAGTGCTCGCCTCGTCAATTCCGATATTTGGACTTTATCGCCCAATTTTCGACCGATATCCGTCATATGTCAGGAGAGAAAAATGTTGTCGCCTACGCATTATCGCGGGAGGAGTCTCTAAGAAGTGCCGGAACAGATATGAAGTTATTAGCAGCAGAGCAGAGATTAGATGAAGAAGTAGCTAAGTTGCGCACCGAAAACAACACGTCACTCAAACTGAAACTTATTCGATTTGAGGACCAAGACGTGTCAGTTTTGTGCGACATCTCTACGAGAACAGCTAGACCGTATATTCCAACAAAGTTACGGCGGGCGGTGTTTGATAGCTTACACGGATTGTCACACCCTGGTATGAATGCTACGATCAAACTAGTTACAGAGAGATATGTGTGGCCGTACATCAAACGGGATTGCCGCGAGTGGGCTGGATGTTGCGTCGCATGTCAGCGGACAAAAGTCTGTAGGCACGTGCAGGCGCCAACGGGACAATTTGAACTTTCATCGAGTAGATTTGAGGACGTACATATTGATATAGTGATAATACCATTGTCAGAAGGATATCGGTATTGCCTGACATGCGTCGACAGATTTTCTAGATGGCCGGAAGCAATTCCAATTAGAGATCAAGAAGCCTCCACCGTAGCGCGAGCCTTCTATTCTAATTGGATTGCAAGATTTGGTATACCGCTGCGGCTAACGTCAGACCACGGAAGGCAGTTCGAGTCACGGATATTCAGTCAACTAAATCAGCTGCTTGGAACGAGTCATTACAAGACTACGGCATACCATCCCAAAGCCAATGGGATGGTTGAAAGATTCCACCGCCAGCTCAAAGCAGCTATTAGATGCCATAGCAGTAAAAGATGGACAGAAATATTACCGACGGTTATGTTAGGAATTCGTGCAGCATGGAAAGGGGATCTGCAAGCTATTGTTGCGGAAATGGTATATGGCGAAGCCTTGCAATTGCCTGGACCAATGCTACACGTAACACCGACGAGTTATTACGGCGAAAAAAACTTTATGAATGACCTGCGTAACCACATGCAAAAGATATGCCCCACCAATGGAACGCGACATGGCCAGAAGATAACGTTTGTCTTTAAAGATTTAATGACTGCGGAGAGCGTTTTCATTCGATGGCCCAAAAAGACCTCTGCAGAATCCATATGAGAGTCCTTTTGAGGTAAAACCCAGATCTGCAGAGACTTTTGTGGTGTGTATGCATGGCAAAAATGTCACCATATCTATCGACCGTATGAAACCAGCATGCACACTAGCGCCAGAAGAAAATGCTGAATCCGTTCCGTCGCAGTCTAATGAGATTCCGCAAACAATCCGGCTGGAATCTGATAACAACAGCAGATCTCAGCCGTTGAGCCCGACAGAGCCTGAGCCAATTGCACAACCAAACTCTTCAACGAGACGAGGACGCCGAGTTCGGTTTCCGGATTTTTCGCAGGCCGGATTTTTGTGAACTTCGTCACTAGAGGGGGAGTACTGTAAGCGTATGGCAACGTCGCTATGTTAAGGGTCGTGCCGGATGGTGCGTACGGATGGTAGAACAGGCAGTCGGTCCCGGGTAGTTGTCGCGATAAGATATCTCTGTACATAAACTGTTAATAAACCATTATTATAAATTATATTACGCATTTCATTGGTAATATACCAAAGCATAAATCTTATTTTTAATGAGAAACCAAACCTAATGCTATAAAAAACTCCAGTACACATAGAACGCCAGCAATAGACGGTATTCCTTATGAATTTTATAAAAAATATAGCGATGAGATTGCACCGACTTTGGCTGAAATTTTAAATGAATATCTAAAAAACCCAGAAAAGATTAATAGAGATTTTGTTGAAGGTGTAATAATACTAATACCCAAAATTAAAAATGCAAAAATACGAAAGATTTTAGACCGATAACACTTTTGAATACAGATACGAAACTATTGTGCAAAATAATTGCCAATATATTAAAGGACAGCGTACAACCAATTTTAAACAAAGGACAGGCATGTTGTGTAGATGAAAAAAATATAACTGAAAACCTTGTAACTATCAGAAACCTAATCATATATTGTAATAATAAAAACAAATGAAAGTGCTGCCTTAATAAATATAGATTTTCAAAAGGCCTTTGATATGTTATCGCATGAATATTTATTTAAAGTTTTAGAGAAAATTTCAGTACCAGAAAAATTTAACAAATGTATAAAAAACTTATATAAGAATGCATCGTCAAAAATATTAATAAATGGTTATTTATCTAATGAAATCAAAATTGGTAGGTCAGTAAGACAAGGATGTCCTCTCTCGATGATTTTGTTTGTGATCGCCTTAGATCCATTGCTTGTGGATTTATCGAGGGATTTAAAAGGATTACAAATAATGCAAAAAAAGATTAAAGTTTTAGCACACGCAGACGACGTATCCATATTAGTTAAAAATAATGAAGAAGAATTAATAGCAATAAATATAGTTGAAAAATTTTGCAGTATTTCGGGTTCCATGATTAATAAACAAAAATCAACTTTCCTTTTAATTGGTAACAAAAGAGACAGAGAAAGCAATAATTTAAAAGAAATGATTAATGAAAACTGGGAAATAATAATAAATAAAATAAGGATAACTTTGAACATAAAATTGTCAAGGAGATTAAATTTGATTCAAAAAGTTTGGCATGTAAATTATTATGTGCTTTCAAAATTATGGTATATACCCCAAGCGCTTACTATGAGAACCTTAGATGCACAAAAAGTAGATTAATAGGTTACTACTTGTGAAATAATTATAAAATAAGAATAAATAGAAAACAATTAAGATTAAATGATTCAAAAGGAGGTCTGAGTTTAATAGATACTGAAGAAAAAAGTGAAGAGTTAATGTTAAGACAAATAGTAAAATGCTATAAAACTAATAATATTAATAGTGAATTTATCAAATTATGGTCACAACAAAACAATTCACCACATGCTATTGAAAAAAGATTGGAAGTAATAGCCAACAACGCAGAATGGTTTGATAGAGAAATAACGACAAAACAAATTTATAATACATTAATTACAGAACATATTCCTAAAATAATTAGAGACAGATCCGAGTTCAATTGGGAAAATATTTGGAAAAATGTAAGGAATAAAAATATTTCAACGGAATGGCAAAGTTCGAATTATAAAATTGTTGATGAATGCGCTAAATTGAAAAATGAGTTATATAAAATTGTCTGATTCGGTAATGTGTTTAAAATGTATGAAGAAAGATAATATTAACTACTACTTAACTGAATGTGGACAAAAAATTAAGGTATGCGATTGGTTAAGAAAGAAATTGGAAAAAATCAGCAAGAAATGATAGAAGACAATAACAAATTATTAAAATTTGATATTAAAAATAGACCAAACGATATACTTAATACTTTTGTTTGGCGCCTATCTGGCGTTCTATACAATTTGTTAGAAGGAATAGAAAAAGTCACAATAATTGAAAAGAACTTAAGGTTGAAAAGACAAGAAGAAATTAAAAGGAAGAATGAAAATTTTGGTTATTATTTATATAATATATTGTAAATTCTATGCAATGTAATGTAAAATTATAAATGTATATTTGAATAAATAAAGAAGTTAAAAAAAAAACGTTATGTATACCGATAGATATTATACTAGTATTCCTTTAGCAGAGGATTTGGTAAAGATGAAATTGCATCTCATTTATCGAGATTCGTAAAACAAAATTTTCAGAGGAAAAATAAACTATAGCTTATAGAAAAAAAATATTACACGTCTTGCGTGGAAGGACAAAAGAACTATCACAATTATAATTGCGGAGCAATTATACACATACGGAAATGCAATCAACATACAGAAAGTTAGGTGGTGGAAATATTATATCCATTGATAAGCCATTGATTATAATATTGTAATTTAATCTATAAGTTTTTGGTCTTCGATAATTGTGATAAAAAGTTTTTAATAAAAAGAACTATTTTTTAGATTTTACTACTATTTTTTTGGACATTTATTTGGGGAATTATTTTTTCTTTGTGAAAGTCACTGGAGAATCAATTCAAATCTCGTTTACTACAACTTCTCATGCCATTTGTTCATTGCAAAGTGTTTTGTCAGTACGTAGATACAAATTTAGATCAAAAGTTGTTTAGATAAATTAATTTAGTGAAATAACTGTTTTTAGAATAGATATTATTAGTTCAGTGCGAAGTTATTTCTCAACACGTAGATACAATTTTAGAGTAAAGTTTGATAAATTTGTGCTTGTGTAAAACTATAAATTGACTAAAATAATTATTTGAGAATAGAAATTCAGTGGGGAGTTTCTTCAATAAGTAGATACAAATTTAGAAAGGTTGTTGAATTTGCAAAATTGTTGACTTTAAAACAATCGTTTTGAATCATAAGTATGAATTCAGAAACCAATACCCTAGTAGAAACGAATATGAGCTGAATATGTTTTTTATGTAAGCTAAATATTGTTTTCTAATATTGAGCTAATATGATTTTGTTAACATTCGGTCATATTCCGCTCAGATTCGTAATGAGGGACGAATGCGGGAATATGATATTTAGCTTATATGATTTGCTTAACATTTCTCCATATTACGCCCGCATTCCGAATATGAGGAGAATAGGTAAAAATAATATTATACCATATTGAAAAACATATATAAACCATACTCAAAATTATTGACCCTTCATTCTGAAATATTAAATATATATTCATTTAAAAGAAAAAATAATATTATTTAATTAGTATTGGACAAACAGCATTAATAAAAAAAATTATTTATATAGTATTTACAATATAACTTACATACACAAACGCCATTTTGAGGTTAATGCATGTAAATACTTACATTGCATGCATATATAGAATTTATATTATTATAGTACGAAGGCATTATATTGACATTATACTCTACACTATACTACAATATTAATATTATATATCTAAATAAAACATCCTAAATAGTTCAAAACATGTGAATTGTGAAAAATATTTTTTGATATTTCAATTATAAGTAAATAACTCTGACGCGTAGAATTTGGCGCCATAATTCATCATAGAGAGTGCATTCTATGCCATCTACAGCGCTTTGGATGCAATGCGTGTCTCTACTAGGGTTGTCGGTTTTTAAAACCCGGTTTTAAAAACCGGTTCTTGGCGAAAATTATGGAATTCGAAAACCGGTTTTTTAGTGAAAAAAGCCGGTTTTCACTGTATAAATGGAAAATGACAAATATAGCCAAATATAAAAAGATAGATGAAGCGTTTTGATTCTTGAAATCATATCGCTCAATAGCATTTAATATCTTATCAGTCTACAATGGTTCCCAGAAAGGTTTTGTATATATTAATTTAGATTTTTATACCAGTGTACATATTAATTTAAATCAGTGTGACTTCTTCTTGAAGAAGTAAGTCCTCTACTCAAACTAAAAAAAAGAGTTTTAACCCCTAAAAGCCACAAATTAAAGAACAAAAAACTTAGAATTATTAATCAGGCTTTAAAAACAATGAAGCATAATTTGGTCGCCAGTATGAGAGTATTTCTATTTCAGAAAATTTTGTTAGAAACAATAAGGTCATGTCTAAGTAGCAATTTGATACACGGTAATCAGTTTTTTGAAACGTATTTTATTAAACAAAAAAACATTAGAATGTTTAAAATAATTAATTAAAATTGCTCGGAACAGACAATACCCGAGTTTAAATTAATTATTTTAAAACAATAAATTGATATTAACAAGTTTATCAACATGTATCTAATTTGTTTTTTAAATTGATGCATTTTTTTAATTTGGTCGCCAGTATGAGAGTATTTTCTATTTCAGAAAATTTTGTTAGAAACATAAAGGTCATGTCTAAGTAGCAATTTGATACACGGTATCAGTTTTTTGAAATCGTATTTTATTAAACAAAAAAAACAATTGAATGTTTAAAATAATTAATTAAAAATCTCGGAACAGACAATACCCGAGTTTAAATTAATTATTTTTAAACTAAAATTGATATTAACAAGTATGTATCAACATGTATCTAATTTGTTTTTTAAATTGATGCATTTTTTATTTAAAAATTATTATTTTTATTTATTCGAAAACTTTCCTTTCACTATCATAAAACTATTTTCATTCTTATATGTGAAAATGATTATTTAAGCAAGATAAACTATTATTTTTTAGTTCTACTAAAAAATTAAAATTAAATTTTGTTTACTATCTATAAAATTGAACAATAAATAATTCAGTTGAATACTGCTCTAAATTACTTGTTGGCAGCCGACATGGGATGTCGTAATTTACGATAAGGAAGATAAATGTGGGCACATACCTTCTTCGTGGGCTCTACCAATGCCCAGAAAACCCAAATATTTGTGGCCCACAGATATTTCTGCTTTGAAGGTACAAAAAATGATTAAGAAGTGTATGACCCTTCCTGATACTGTCAAGTATAAAATTGTCACAGAAGATGTTTAGCTACGTCTTCTAATTATAAACATACAAGTGTATGAAGCGAGGGCTGAATTCATTCATGTGTTGATGGTGAACAGGAGAAGGTAGTGGACAAGAAACGGAGGATATCCCCAATATAGAGCAACTACAAGGTACATTATATATTTAATATCTTCATAACATATCATTCAACAAAACATTCATGTTAATATTTATTGCAGAAATTATGTGTGACAATTGAGCAAGGAGAAATAGAGAGTCCCAATATGGGAGAAATAGAGAGTCCCAATATGGAGATGGGTACATTATTTAAAATTTATATATTTAAATTATTTATTAAAATCTTTTAAATTCCAATAAACAAATTCTAGTTGCAGAGAACAAGTTAGATACCATAATGAATGCTCTATCAAAATTAACTTACAAAGTTAATGAAATGAAGCAAGATATGAGGGAGCTTTTATCGTATAAGAGGGCTTCTGAAGCATCAAAGCTGGATGCTCCAGAACAAACACTTTTTAAACTTCCCATAACCTCAGATTTTGAGATGCTTGAGATAGAAGCGAAGCTTGTAGATAAGCAAGCATTGAGAGATTTGGTAAACTAAAAAAAAAATTAAAAATGAAGTTGAATTTTCAGTTGAATTAACAAATTTTATTTGCAGGCGTTACAATTGTCACTAGTTGGTGGTGAGACAATAAAGCAAATGGTGACACTTATTTAAAAAAAGCACTCTCGAGAGTAAAAGCAGGAAAGGAAAGGAAGAGAAATTTTTCTTCACTGCTACTATACAGTTGTGCATTAGGTATGTACATGCATATACAAATAGTATGTGCATATGTAAATAATCTCATATGAATATTTAAACATATTTACAAACCAAAAACTAAGGTTCTAAATTTTATGCATATATAATATATTTAGACATTATACATGTATATTCATATTTATATTTTGGCATAGATGCAGTGCGTTTAAAATTCCATGCAGCTACAGACTTAATAATTACACAACACATAAGCTCCTCTCTAGCCTCATCAAGAGACAGGAATGGAGGAAAAAGAGAAAGAATGGCTGCAAAAGACGAAGCTATAAATTTTTTTAACAATTAGTTTGATTTTCATTCTCTAAAATGACACTGTTTTTTTATATTCATATTTTGTACATACATATATATGTTGATAGTTGATATAGATATATATAGATATAGATATATACATAGATATATATATATATATATATATTGATGATTTTTTGTTTATATATATATATATATAATATATATATATATATATATATATATATATATATATGTATATATATGTTTAATAATTATAAATTTATTATATTTGAATTATAACTAAAGAGTGAAATACATATTTTTATAGAGTCAATTGATTTATTCTCTATGCACCATTCCGATAGCGATTACAGAATTATTATTGTATGCAACTACGCATTTGGTAACAATTTCATTAATATTTACAGTAAATTTAAATAATGATAGATCACTTACTTTAAAAATATTTAATTCAGAACTAAAATTATAATAAGGTTTTGAATTCAAATATATACTGCCTCGGAAATATAAGTTTGAATCTTTTTCAATTATTTCATCAGTAACCATTATCCTTTTGCTTGAAAGTAATATATGGGAATCCTTTGGTACAGAAGGATACATTTTATATCCATTTATTCTGATGTAATTTATCTTTGAATTTATCTTGTGTATTTGAATATCATTTGTCTCTATATCAGATTTATTATTAAACTTCTCAAATAGCCTGCATGCTACTTGTTGCAAAGGCTTTGCTGGACCTCTTATAATTTTAATAGTTTTCCCAAATAGCTTTCAAATGGGAAACAGCTGTACTGGTCCACGCTGAGTTCTTATCTCACTGCATCATTTACCATATGATAAATGCCGTGTGTGTTGTACACGAGCATACTTGGTCCATATAGTTTTTCTAAATGCAAGCAAAATTTTTCAATCGAATTCAAGGCCTGTGTGCCATAATTTTTGATCAGATTATCTGAGCATATTATTCTCATTGCTGAGTGAAAACATAAAAAATGCTGGTATAGCTTTTTGGACAGAAAATTTTTAAGAACTATAGGCCCACTATATAGCATAAAAAATCTGTACTCTGTTGCTTTCCATTTTTCAAGGTCTCTCAATCCGCGAGGTTTTCTATGAAATTCGCATGGAACTGTTTTGGAAATATCTTGAAGACTTTGAGATATAAGGGATATAAATGCATGGCTTAAAGCACATGGTAGACTCCTATTTCTTACCCATGTATTTAATAATCTCTTCATCACTCCCAAACATGCCATATGCATTTAATCTAAAGGAATATCATGTATTATATTCAGGCCGTTAATTTTCAAAAGTGGTGAGATACTAGCATGGCGTTTTGTATTGGCGCATTTTATAAATGAATCATGTGTCCTTAGTTCTGCATTTAAAGAAGTGTATACAACTTTTCTGTTAGAATACACTCCTTTTTCAGCACACCGTTCACAACCATAATAACCTGTATGGCCTATGATGCATTTAATAAAAGCTGTTGCTGGAGCGTCACAACAAATTTTATTAATTTTAATGGTGAAAAGCTTATTTTGGTAATTGATGCTATTAGTATATATGTGATTTATATCATATATAAATTGTGTTAAATAAGTTCCAACAACCTTAGGCTTACTATCACCATAAAAAATACCTATAGGAAAAGGATTTATTTTACAATTTTTTAAAAATATGGCTCCTAATATAGGCCAAAACTGTTTGGAGGTACTTTTATGTGATGGAAGACCATCAATATTAATCATTAACTCTATATGATTATTTACAGAAGTATCATTTGGCATTGTTTCCAGAACATTGATAATATTTTTTTCAATGCCAAAATGTACGTATTGTCCCTCAGTTTCACGAATACTCATCATCTTTGATATTGGTATATGTTGGGGTGTTTTCAATAAAGTTTTAGCTGATGATGGCAAGTCATTTAACCCATATTTTTTTAAAATTGGCAACAAATGATTTAGTTGTTGATGATTCACCTTGAAATTAATAGCCCATGATCGAATTTCGTCAACTATGTTTTGCCTGATAGGATTTGGCTCATCATCAAGTCGAATATTTGGCATATTAGGTAGATTTGGCTCATCATGAAATGAAATATCATTATTACTGTCCGAAAAGTCACTATTAACACTGCTATCACTGCTATCACTGTTATCACTGTTATCACGGCTATCACTGCTTTCATATATTAAGTCTGTGTCAATTGCAGATTTTTCTAATGCACTTGTTTCTAAATTTGATGCACTACAAATGGGTTTCGCGGCAGAATTGCAACCAAGAAGGTCATTCGTAAGTTTAGAACTATCTTTTCCAAACGATAGCATAGCGTCTCTATGCCTCTTGATAGCCATTGATTTAGCAAACCTCGATTTACGATTCATATTGAAATATGATTGAAGAATATATATATATATATATATATATATATATATATATATTATGTAATATGAAATATAAATAAAGAAATATAACCTCAAATAGCTCACTAAGTTGACACTTCTATTGGCAAAGCCCGCGCTTGTGTTATATTCTAAGACCCTCTAAAAATCATATAAAACGCATATATTGTTATTCTCATATACAGCATATATATCCCACATTCAGCAATATGGAAAAATCATATGTAAAACATATCATATATAGCTCATAATTATCCCACATTTAGCAATATGGAAAATTCATGTGAATCTAATATGAATCGTCTCATAGTCAGCTCATATTAATCGCACGTTTTGAACGTGGGCTCAACATTATTTAATATAAGCTACACTTCAAATATTTAGCTTGCATTAAAATCATCTCCAGCTCAGATGTATTTCTACTGGGGTATATTTCAAGAACATAGAAAAGGGAGCGTAGTGAATTCTGTTTGGCATTATTATTCATTTAGTTTTAAATTAATGTAGTTATTAAAGTTGTAAATTAATTAAACTTAAGGTAAAAAATGTACAAAAGAAATGAAATGTCAGTTATGGTAAAACTCGGTCATTTGAGTGAAGTTGACCATCAGTAATGTTTTTCACATGGCATTCACCTAGCTGTTAGGGATGTCCTTTACGAAAACAACCCCAGTTTAATGATTGATAATACTGAAAATAGACCAAGCGAATTCTCTATACAGCGATTGTGATAGTGATGTAGATGATGATGACCTAGAAACTGGCAATGAAAAAAATTAAAAGAACGCAGATGGAGATGATGGTATAGGTATAGGATCCGTCGACACTGAAATAAAATTTAATTACGCTAATTTATCCCCACTAGTAAAAAAATAGAAGTGTTAGTAGAATTTTTAGAAGATCTCCAACAAAAAATGATTAGTATTTACAGAAATATGTAAAACAAGAATTCGGAAAGAAATTGAATTTGCAGTTGGATGTCATCACGCGATGGAATAGCTTATTCACTATGTTGGAAAGATTTTACCTATTAGCTTATTTAGGTATTGTGTTCAAAAGGCATTAATTGATTTGAAATTAATAATAGTTTTTTTCCAAAGAAGATTATTCTTTAATTTCAGAAGTTATTGACGCACTACCACCTGTTAAATTAGGCGTCGATGCCCTATGCAGAAAAGATGCTAATCTTCTTGTGGCCGACGCGACGTTCAAATTTATGATTGATACGCTTATTACGCAAAACAGTAAAATAAGCAGAGAAATAGTAAATGCTCTAACCTATCCCAAGTTTTGCAATATATACATAACGCTTCACTTAATGAAACAGATACAAATTCTAGTCCAAAAATTTTAAAGGGTTCTATAACAAAAATATTAATTCCACTAATAAAACGCCTAGGAGATAAAGGTATGATGCAGACATCGAATATGTTAATCTTGAAGATGAGGATACGCCTAGTACATCTTTCTCCTCCGTGAATACTGCGGATCTTTCATTTAAAAACAAATTAGGCCACATTATAAATAAAGCAATGACCAAAGTTCCCAGCTCGTCTGGGGATATGGCAAAAACTGAAAAAAGAACTACAATTTTTTCAAGAACACGGCGTTAAAGGGATACATCTAAAATTTGCATATAAACATTTATTAATAATACCGTCAACAAGTGCGGAGTCGGAAAGAGCTTTTTCAGCTGCTCAACATATAAATACCATAATAAGATCGAGATTAGACGACGATACGTTAGATCATATTTGTTTTTTAATATCTTATTTTAGCTCGCATAAGCAATTATAATAAAGTATTTTAATTTATGTAATTATATGATATTAATTTTATTAGGTCTATTTTTTTATATTTGTATAAGTAACTTTCAATTATGTTCACATTTAAAAAAAAATATTAATACCGGTTTACCTGTTTTAAAAGTCGAAAATATCGAAATACCGGTATTTAAATTTTTATCGGTATTGCCTTTCCTAGTTTTTATAGTAGTCCTTTATGGGGTGATTGTATATTATTATCTGCTAAATAAATTCATAAATATTATGTATTTTTATATTGCCAATAGTGAATTGATTGAATTAGTGAAAAGTGTAGTAAACAAAATATATTTGTGAGATTATTAAAGTTTATTTTTATTAAATATTAATAGTATAGTTATTAAATATAAATAAAATTAAATAGTATAGTCATTAAATATATATTTATTAAATATAAATAGTATAATATGATTGAATTTAATTTCGCCTCGGACCGTCGTAGGGTCTACACGTCTCAACACGTTCGCACCGGCGCGGGTCACCGGTGACCCACACTAAACTGTCTCATCGGGCGGCGCGGGTCACCGGTGGCCCACACTAAACTGTCTCATCGGGCGGCGCGGGTCACCGGTGACCCACACTAAACTGTCATTAAAAACATTTATTTTTAATAATAATTATAATCAAAAATGTATCAGAACTATAAGTTTTGTTCAATAACAAACATAATAATACAGTATTATACAAAAAATTCAAATACGGTTAAAATAACATAAAATCTAATATTGTTTGAATGAACACTCGTTCTCTTCATTGATAAAATTAACAAAATCCTCGTCTGAAGAGGAAGAAACTATTCGTAATCTTGCCACTTTTCTTTTCTTGCTTCTAATTATAGATTCATCCGAATCACTTATTTCCATATCTATGTTATCCATTTTTTATAAGGGTAAAAATTAAAAAAACATTCTAATCACCTTTCTAATTATATTTACTGTCGGAAATTTGTGGTCAGAATGAAAAAAACGGCACAAGTTACAAAACTTGCACAATAAGATCTCACTGTACTGCAGAGCAACAAACAAGGCGTATGCAGGTCTGAATAGGCAATAATCACGCGCCGCCAGATGAAGCGCGATGTTCATTTCAGCGCCGCCTCATAACAAAACAAACGAAAATCGGCCCCGGCGTGAACGTGTTAAATATAAATATATTATTTAATTAAATTTATAGAAAACCTATAAATCTCAAAATGACTAAGTGTAATCCTACAAAAAAGATTAATATAGTATACAGACTTTGGGACATTTCCCATAAATGTAAATTTGGGTTTATATTGAAACACACTTTGTAATTCAATAATTTATTTCACTTATTAGTAAGATTTCATAATATTATCTTTGCTTAATTTTGACTGGTTTCGCGAGTCGGGCGGTTAATTATAGTAACAAACTTAAGAGAAATTTGACTGCTTTCGCTCGTCATGCGGGTACTTTTTATGTGCTTTCTTGGTGACGCTTAAAGTTGTACTACTTAAAATTATACCTAATATTTGGGTAAATATTTTTTATTGCCCTGTATGAAGCGAACAGCTTTCTGCTTGTACATTGTTGCAGTTTTTGAATATTGGAGCAGCAATTCGCTCCATACTGGGGCCCCAACCGCCAACAATCATGGCTTATATCAGATCTTAAGATATTTGATCAAAATTAAGATTTAAATTAAAACTTAATAAACATATAAAACTTATTAATTATGTGATGATCAAAATTAAAAATGTTTTCTAAAACTTTAATTTAATAAACTATCATTTTTATTTATTCTACTCCTTAATGCTATGATCAAATGAAATAAAACTTATCAACTAATTGCTTTTTAATTAAAATTGAAAACTTATGTTATATCTAAATAATTTGAAATTTGAAATTGAAATAATCTTATAATTACGTTCTTTATTTTTACATATTAAATGGAAGTGGGCATAATTTTGTGATAGGCCGAGTATATAACCCTTTTGCTGTTTTAATTATTGCGACTCGTATTTTATCGTCTGGTTCCTTTTTTGTCTCAACTACTTTTGCAATATTCCATTGGAGAGGTGGTATATGGTCCTCTTTCACTAAAACTATTGTTCCATTCTGAAGATTTGGGTTGGTTTTATACCATTTTTTACGTCCTTGTAGTTGTTTTAAGTTATTGACATCTTGCCAACATTTCAAGATATCATTATTACATTTTGATTGGGGCTCAGGAAATGAGGCTATCACATCATTAATTAAAAAGTGTCCCGGGCTTAAATATCCGCAATCCGTAACGTCATCGGAAACAGCTATCAATGGACGCGAATTTACTATGGCTTCTACTTGGGTTAGAAATGTGTAATACTCTTCAAATGTTAATATTGTGTTGCCTATTACTCTGCGTATGTGCAATTTAACTAATTTTATAGCCCCTTCCCAAAGACCGCCAAAGTGTGGAGCATGAGCTGGAATGAATTTCCATTCGATGCCCTCCACTGATACGGCTTCAATTAATTTGTTTCTTTCTTGTTCATTCTTAAAATATTTAAAAAGTTCGTGTAAATGGTGCTTTGCCCCTACAAAATTTGTACCATTATCACTATGAATCGTGGCGCAGCGACCTCGTCGAGATATAAAACGTCTTAAAGCGGCTATGAATGCATCTGTAGACAAACTTGTTACTAACTCTAAATGTATCGCCTTGGTAACAAAACAAATAAAAAGCGCAATGTACGATTTGATTAAGGGAGCCTTGCGCAATCTACTTGATTTTAGCATAATTGGGCCGGCGTAGTCGGTTCCTACGTTTAAAAAAGGTCTTACTGGATTAATTCTGCTTAGTGGTAGATCGGACATCAATTGTGTTTGTGTTGTTACTCTGAATTTATAACAAGTGACGCAACTATGAATAACCTTTTTAACCTCTCTTCTACCATTTATCGGCCAGTATTTAAGTCTTATATTAGCGAGAGTAGTTTGGGTTCCTGCATGTAGTAAACGCAAATGTTCTTGCCTAATAATCATTGTTGTTATTGGATGCTTTGCTGGTAAAATTATCGGGTGCATTTGATCGTATGGAATATTTGCACGCCGTAGTCTCCCGCCCACTCGCAATAAATCGTTCGCACCTACAAACGGATTCAGTTTGATCAATGATTTTTCAAAAGCGTTGGACGAGTTTTGATTAATATCTAACTTAGTTAATTCTTTATTATAAACTTCCTTTTGTAATTGCCGTATAATCGTATATTTTGATTCATTTAATTCATAAATTTCGAGCGGACCTAATTTTTTATTATTTTTATTTATTTTTTTATATTAAAAATAAATCTAGAACAATATGCTACAACTCTAATCATTTTTGTAAAATTTGAGAATCTATATATATAAAAGAGGATCGCCTTATGTGCTACCACTTATAACTCACGAACGGCTGAACCGATTTAGATGAAAATTGGCAGGGAGGTAGTTTAGAGTCAGGAGAAGGACATAGACATTCTTTTTATCCCTTTATTTCATTCTAATTTAAAATTAATTATTTATAAACTATCCATGTAGTTTATTCAGTCTATGATACTATCAATGATTTCATCCATGACATTTGCATTCGATTGTCAAATGTCATTCGGTGTTTCTAACCTCTATTACCTCATGTTGAATATTAGTTAGTGAATGAATATTAGTTCTTGGTTTTATATATATATATATATATATATATATATATATATAAATAAGGTGAAGTGAAGTTTCATTAATAATGCCGCGACCAAGACGATCGAATCTTTCCCGACAAAGCAGTAATGCAAGAAGACTGCAAAATACGGTAAATGCAAGAACTGAAGAACAAGAAAGAATTGCACGTGAACAGCAACGCGAAAGAATGGCTCGACTTCGTGCTCGAGGTAACAACATAGATCAACAAATAGTTAACTTGCGATGCAGAAGAAGAAATTTGAATCGAGAAGCATTTCAATACGATTGCAGCTATGATTATAGCTTGCATCCTAGCGTCTGCATTGGCAAAATGGACGTAGTTTGCAAGTATTGTGGTGCATTGAAGTTTTCCCAAGATGGCCTGGATTATGCTGCCTTAATGGTAAAGTCAAATTGCCATCGTTGACTCCGCCACCTGAACCATTGTATTCATTGCTTTGTGGCGAAACACAAGAATCACGCCACTTTCTTGCTAATACTCAAAAATACAATGGTTGTTTCCAAATGACGTCATTTGGAGCAGATATTATCGAAGAACGAGGATTTAATCCGACATTTAAGGTACTTATTTTTGTACCTATATAGAATGTAGTTAAAGAATAACTTACTTCATCTATTAGCAAATTCTTAACTTTTTCTCCCACCGAAAAAAGATTTTATAACACAGTTAATACTGTCGGGTTTTTATTTTGTAGATACAAGGACAAATTCATCATCGAATTGGATCATTACTACCTTTTGAAGATACACAGAATAAATTTTTACAAATATATTTCATGGGCAACCGGGAAGAACAACTTGATCGACGACTAGAGATCAATGCAGGAATGAAGCGAGCAATTCTTCAAGACTTACAGTGTCTGCTTCATGAACATCATGCGTTGGTCTGGTTGTTTAAGAGTGCTTTAGAGCTCATGCCAAGCGATGACTATAAAGTTGTCATCAGAGCAGATAAACGACCATCTGGAACACACGAAAGGACATTTAATGCTCCAATAGTAGACGAAGTTGCCATCCTGATTGTTGGTGAACAATTGGAAAAACGCGATATTGTGCTTTCACGTCGCGACACTGGGCAACTGCAACAAATATCTGAAACACATCGATCATATGACTCATTGCAATACCCGCTGATGTTTTGGCAAGGAGAAGATGGATATTATTTTAATATTAAAATGAAAAATCCATTGAATGGTGAGAATCAGTATCATAATTTATTTCATTTATTTGTGAAAGACTCCGCTTTAAAATAAAGCTTTTTTAAAAAATAATCAATGTCTGTATTGTTTGCCTTTAAAATTTGCCTATAAAATGAATAATTTTCAAATTTTAAATTTCAGGCGAAGAAACTACAAAGAATGTTAGCTCAATGAATTATTACGCATATTGTTTGATGATTCGTCATAATGCTGACAACTATTTGCTGCGGTTTCGTCGATTGTTTCAGCAATATTGCGTTGACATGTATGTAAAAATAGAAACGGAACGTTTAAATTTCATTAGGTTCAACCAAGCCAAACTGCGTTCTGAGGAGTACATCCATTTACGTGATGCAGTTAGTACTGAAGGAAATGCAGCTAATATTGGCCGATTAACTATTCTGCCGGCGACATACATTGGTAGCCCACGACATATGCATGAATATGCACAAGATGCAATGACATATGTTCGTCATTACGGTCGACCAGATCTTTTCATAACTTTTACCTGCAACCCAAAATGGATAGAAATTACTGAATTGCTGCTTCCCGGACAAACATCAAGTGATAGGCACGACATTACAGCACGTATATTCAGGCAAAAAATTCGGTCCCTGATGAACTTTATTGTTAAAGAGCGCGTCTTTGGAGAAACTCGATGCTTGATGTATTCAATCGAATGGCAAAAGCGAGGCTTGCCACACGCACACATTCTTATTTGGTTAGTGGAAAGAATTCAGCCTGACCAAATAGATGATATCATATGTGCCGAGATTCCTGATTATGAAGTCGATCCAGACCTACATGATGTTGTTACTTCTAATATGATTCATGGACCGTGTGGTGCCATCAATCCCCAATCACCTTGCATGGTCGATGGAAAGTGCTCTAAACGATATCCACGGAAATTAACAGCGGAGACTGTCACTGGCAATGATGGTTATCCGCTGTATCGTCGTCGATCACCAGATGACAACGGTCAAACTGTCACAACGAAAGTGAAAAGAATGGATTTCGTTGTTGACAACAGTTGGATTGTTCCATATTCGCCACTCATTTCTAAAATGTTCAAGACGCATTGCAACATTGAATACTGTAATTCAGTTAAGTCCATCAAATATATTTGCAAATATGTCACGAAAGGCAGTGATATGGCTGTTTTTGGATTGCAATCCTCGAATGACAACGATGAAATTTCACGCTATCAAGTTGGTCGTTATGTGAACTGTAATGAAGCGATTTGGCGTATATTCGCATTTCCCATTCACGAACGTCATCCTACTGTTATGCATTTGGCGGTGCATCTGGAGAATGGTCAACGAGTATATTTTACGGCTTCAAATGCTATGCAACGTGCTGAAACACCTCCAGCAACTACATTAACCAGTTTTTTTGCAATTTGTCAAAGAGATCAGTTTGCACAAACTTTGCTTTACTCGGAGATGCCACGTTATTATACTTGGAATGCTTTATCGAAGAATTTTCAAAGACGGAAGAAAGGCAATGCGGTTCCTGGGTATCCAGATGTGCGTTCTACTGAAGCTCTTGGTCGAATGTATACAGTTCATCCAAAGAATATTGAATGTTTTTATTTGCGGCTGTTGCTGGTAAATGTGCGTGGGCCAACGTCATTTGAGTCACTACGAACTGTTAATCATGTAATATTTCCAACATATCGTGCTGCATGTGAGGAATTGAAATTATTAGAAAACGATAGTCATTGGGATACGACAATCGCTGAAGCCATTATCTCTGCATCTCCAAGCCAGATACGCACATTATTCGCTATAATTATTTCGACATGTTTTCCATCAAATCCATGTAACCTGTGGCACAAATACAAGGACAATATGTCAGAAGATATTTTACATCAAATTCGTGTTAGTTCTAGAAATTTCGATATTGAGATGAATGAGGAAGTACACAATCGTGCTTTACTCTTGATCGAAGATATCTGTTACCTCATGTGCGGTAATTTATTAATCAGGTTAGGCATGCCAGCACCATGTCGTGAAATGAATGACACATTTAATCGAGAATTGGAACGGGAACGTGAATATGACCACCAGGAATTAGATTTAGTAGTTCAAACAAATGTTCCCCTGTTGAATTGCCAACAAAAGGAAGTTTATGATACTTTAATGAAGGCAATCGATGATGAAAATGGTGGTTTATATTTTCTAGATGCTCCTGGTGGAACTGGCAAGACATTCCTCATGTCATTAGTTTTAGCAAGTGTTCGGGCGAGATCAAACATAGCGGTTGCAGTTGCTTCTTCTGGAATAGCAGCCACATTGTTAGAAGGATGCCGTACGGCTCATTCTGCATTCAAATTACCGTTAAATCTTCAAACTATTGAAGAACCAACGTGTAATATTGCAAAACACTCAGCAATGGCCAAAGTTTTAGCGGTATCGAAAATCATCATCTGGGACGAATGCACAATGGCGCATAAACGTGCATTAGAAGCACTTAACCGAACATTAAAAGATTTACGCAATGACTCAAGATGTTTCGGAGGAGCAATGATTTTACTGTCTGGCGATTTCCGCCAAATACTGCCAGTAATTCCAAGATCTACAGCTGCCGACGAAATAAACGCTTGCCTCAAATCGTCAAATCTATGGCGCTATGTGAAGAAACTGCAACTGACAACAAACATGAGAGTTACATTGCTTAATGATACATCTGCTGAAGTTTTCTCGAAGCAATTGCTGAGTATCGGTAATGGTCAAGTACCTGTCGATGAATCGAGCGGATTAATATCATTTCCAAACAATTTTTGTAATTTTGTCTCATCAAAAGACGAACTTATCAACAATGTATTTCCAGAAATTGTTTCTAATAGCAAAAATAATGAATGGTTGAGTGAGCGGGCAATTTTAGCAGCAAAGAATAAAGATGTAGATGACCTAAACCACATAATTCAAAATAAAATAATTGGAACAATGCTTTCATTCAAATCTATTGATTGCGTCACAAATGAAGATGAAGCCACCAACTATCCAATTGAATTTTTAAATTCTTTGGACGTGCCTGGCTTACCACCGCACAATTTACTCCTAAAGGTTGGCTCCGTAGTAATAATGCTTAGGAACATAAACCAACCAAAACTGTGCAACGGTACGCGTTTGGTGGTTACAAAATTGATGAACAATGTAATTTACGCTACCATAATGATAGGAAAATTTAAAGGTGAGGAAGTTCTCATTCCGAGAATACCGATGATCCCAACCGATCTGCCGTTTGAATTCAAAAGAATTCAATTTCCAATACGTCTCGCATTTGCCATGACCATCAACAAATCACAAGGGCAATCCTTAAAAGTTTGTGGTTTGAATTTGGAACATTCATGTTTTTCCCATGGTCAACTATATGTGGCATGTTCACGGGTCGGAAAACCATCTGCGTTGTTTGTTTTTGCGCCTGATAACAAAACAAAAAATGTTGTGTATAAGAAGGTACTTCAATGAAGAGGCACTAAA
This sequence comes from Ctenocephalides felis, assembly GCF_003426905.1. NCBI lineage: Eukaryota > Metazoa > Arthropoda > Insecta > Siphonaptera > Pulicidae > Ctenocephalides > Ctenocephalides felis. The sequence goes on from NW_020538751.1 coordinate 34,374, forward strand.
ATGAATAAATCATTATGAATGATTAATGTTGCTATTTTATTTCTATTTTTATTTTTTCCATTAAAAAAAAAAGCTTATTTATTGCCATTATGGCGGAACAAAGTTCGCCGGGTCAGCTAGTTTATTATAAATTAAATGAAAAGAGCTTTTCTGTGTTGCAACCAGTGTCACAACTGATTTTCTTTTATCTGGCAATTCTATATTATCGCGAATTGTAAACTTTTTTGGCCAATTATTCGAATTTGTGAGCCAATCCGGACCGTTCCACCATAAAGCTGAATTTTGTAAATCTAACGGTGTAATTCCGCGACTTATTAAATCCGCTGGATTCTCTTTGGAAGGAACATGTTTCCAAGTGGCGTGTGATGTAAGTTTTTGAATTTCCGATACTCTGTTTGCAACAAAGATTTGCCACGTACAAGGCTCGGAATTTAGCCATGATAACGTTATACTGGAATCGCTCCACAGTACGTTTTTCTTTTATCACGTATTCTAAACTATGGCTTAC
>NW_020538752.1:0-33983 GCF_003426905.1 Ctenocephalides felis
GATCGAGATTAGACGACGATACGTTAGATCATATTTGTTTTTAATATCTTATTTTAGCTCGCATAAGCAATTATAATAAGTATTTTAATTTATGTAATTATATGATATTAATTTTATTAGGTCTATTTTTTTATATTTGTATAAGTAACTTTCAATTATGTTCACATTTAAAAAAAAATATTAATACCGGTTTACCCTGTTTTAAAAGTCGAAAATATCGAAATACCGGTATTTAAATTTTTATCGGTATTGCCTTTCCTAGTTTTTATAGTAGTCCTTTATGGGTGATTGTATATATTATCTGCTAAATAAATTCATAATATTATGTATTTTTATATTGCCAATAGTGAATTGATTGAATTAGTGAAAAGTGTAGTAAACAAAATATATTTGTGAGATTATTAAAGTTTATTTTTATTAAATATTAATAGTATAGTTATTAATATAAATAAAATTAAATAGTATAGTCATTAAATATTATTTATTAAATATAAATAGTATAATATGATTGAATTTAATTTCGCCTCGGACCGTCGTAGGGTCTACACGTCTCAACACGTTCGCACCGGCGCGGGTCACCGGTGACCCACACTAAACTGTCTCATCGGGCGGCGCGGGTCACCGGTGGCCCACACTAAACTGTCTCATCGGGCGGCGCGGGTCACCGGTGACCCACACTAAACTGTCATTAAAAACATTTATTTTTAATGTAATTATAATCAAAAATGTATCAGAACTATAAGTTTTGTTCAATAACAAACATAATAATACAGTATTATACACAAAATTCAAATACGGTTAAAATAACATAAAATCTAATATTGTTTGAATGAACACTCGTTCTCTTCATTGATAAAATTAACAAATCCTCGTCTGAAGAGGAAGAAACTATTCGTAATCTTGCCACTTTTCTTTTCTTGCTTCTAATTATAGATTCATCGAATCACTTATTTCCATATCTATGTTATCCATTTTTTATAAGGGTAAAAATTAAAAAACATTCTAATAATCACCTTTCTAATTATTTTACTGTCGGAAATTTGTGGTCAGAAGAAAAAAAAACGGCACAAGTTACAAAACTTGCACAATAAGATCTCACTGTACTGCAGAGCAACAAACAACAAGGCGTATGCAGGTCCTGAATAGGCAATAATCACGCGCCGCCAGATGAAGCGCGATGTCATTTCAGCGCCGCCTCATAACAAAACAAACGAAAATCGGCCCCGGCGTGAACGTGTTAAATATAAATATATTATTTAATTAAATTTATAAAAACCTATAAATCTCAAAATGACTAAGTGTAATCCTACAAAAAAGATTAATATAGTATACAGACTTTGGGACATTTCCCATAATGTAAATTTGGGTTTATATTGAAACACACTTTGTAATTCAATAATTTATTTCACTTATTAGTAAGATTTCATAATATTATCTTTGCTTAATTTGACTGGTTTCGCGAGTCGGGCGGTTAATTATAGTAACAAACTTAAGAGAAATTTGACTGCTTTCGCTCGTCATGCGGGTACTTTTTATGTGCTTTCTTGGTGACGCTTAAAGTTGTACTACTTAAAATTATACCTAATATTTGGGTAAATATTTTTTATTGCCCTGTATGAAGCGAACAGCTTTCTGCTTGTACATTGTTGCAGTTTTTGAATATTGGAGCAGCAATTCGCTCCATACTGGGGGCCCCAACCGCCAACAATCATGGCTTATATCAGATCTTAAGATATTTGATCAAATTAAGATTTAAATTAAAACTTAATAAACATATAAAACTTATTAATTATGTGATGATCAAAATTAAAAATGTTTTCTAAAACTTTAATTTAATAAACTATCATTTTTATTTATTCTACTCCTTAATGCTATGATCAAATGAAATAAAACTTATCACTAATTGCTTTTTAATTAAAATTGAAAACTTATGTTATATCAAATAATTGAAATTTGAAATTGAAATAATCTTATAATTACGTTCTTTATTTTTACATATTAAATGGAAGTGGGCATAATTTTGTGATAGGCCGAGTATATAACCCTTTTGCTGTTTAATTATTGCGACTCGTATTTTATCGTCTGGTTCCTTTTTTGTCTCAACTACTTTTGCAATATTCCATTGGAGAGGTGGTATATGGTCCTCTTTCACTAAAACTATTGTTCCATTCTGAAGATTTGGGTTGGTTTTATACCATTTTTTACGTCCTTGTAGTTGTTTTAAGTTATTGACATCTTGCCAACATTTCAAGATATCATTATTACATTTTGATTGGGGCTCAGGAAATGAGGCTATCACATCATTAATTAAAAAGTGTCCCGGGCTTAAATATCCGCAATCCGTAACGTCATCGGAAACAGCTATCAATGGACGCGAATTTACTATGGCTTCTACTTGGGTTAGAAATGTGTAATACTCTTCAAATGTTAATATTGTGTTGCCTATTACTCTGCGTATGTGCAATTTACTAATTTTATAGCCCCTTCCCAAAGACCGCCAAAGTGTGGAGCATGAGCTGGAATGAATTTCCATTCGATGCCCTCCACTGATACGGCTTCAATTAATTTGTTTCTTTCTTGTTCATTCTTAAAATATTTAAAAGTTCGTGTAAATGGTGCTTTGCCCCTACAAAATTTGTACCATTATCACTATGAATCGTGGCGCAGCGACCTCGTCGAGATATAAAACGTCTTAAAGCGGCTATGAATGCATCTGTAGACAAACTTGTTACTAACTCTAAATGTATCGCCTTGGTAACAAAACAAATAAAAAAAGCGCAATGTACGATTTGATTAGGGAGCCTTGCGCAATCTACTTGATTTTAGCATAATTGGGCCGGCGTAGTCGGTTCCTACGTTTAAAAAAGGTCTTACTGGATTAATTCTGCTTAGTGGTAGATCGGACATCAATTGTGTTTGTGTTGTTACTCTGAATTTATAACAAGTGACGCAACTATGAATAACCTTTTAAACCTCTCTTCTACCATTTATCGGCCAGTATTTAAGTCTTATATTAGCGAGAGTAGTTTGGGTTCCGCATGTAGTAAACGCAAATGTTCTTGCCTAATAATCATTGTTGTTATTGGATGCTTTGCTGGTAAAATTATCGGGTGCATTTGATCGTATGGAATATTTGCACGCCGTAGTCTCCCGCCCACTCGCAATAAATCGTTCGCACCTACAAACGGATTCAGTTTGATCAATGATTTTTCAAAAGCGTTGGACGAGTTTTGATTAATATCTAACTTAGTTAATTCTTTATTATAAACTTCCTTTTGTAATTGCCGTATAATCGTATATTTTGATTCATTTAATTCATAAATTTCGAGCGGACCTAATTTTTTATTATTTTTATTTATTTTTTTATATTAAAAATAAATCTAGAACAATATGCTACAACTCTAATCATTTTTGTAAAATTTGAGAATCTATATATATAAAAGAGGATCGCCTTATGTGCTACCACTTATAACTCACGAACGGCTGAACCGATTTAGATGAAAATTGGCAGGGAGGTAGTTTAGAGTCAGGAGAAGGACATAGACATTCTTTTTATCCCTTTATTTCATTCTAATTTAAATTAATTATTTATAAACTATCCATGTAGTTTTATTCAGTCTATGATACTATCAATGATTTCATCCATGACATTTGCATTCGATTGTCAAATGTCATTCGGTGTTTCTAACCTCTATTACCTCATGTTGAATATTAGTTAGTGAATGAATATTAGTTCTTGGTTTTTATATATATATATTATATATATATATATATATATAAATAAGGTGAAGTGAAGTTTCATTAATAATGCCGCGACCAAGACGATCGAATCTTTCCCGACAAAGCAGTAATGCAAGAAGACTGCAAAATACGGTAAATGCAAGAACTGAAGAACAAGAAAGAATTGCACGTGAACAGCAACGCGAAAGAATGGCTCGACTTCGTGCTCGAGGTAACAACATAGATCAACAAATAGTTAACTTGCGATGCAGAAGAAGAAATTTGAATCGAGAAGCATTTCAATACGATTGCAGCTATGATTATAGCTTGCATCCTAGCGTCTGCATTGGCAAAATGGACGTAGTTTGCAAGTATTGTGGTGCATTGAAGTTTTCCCAAGATGGCCTGGATTATGCTGCCTTAATGGTAAAGTCAAATTGCCATCGTTGACTCCGCCACCTGAACCATTGTATTCATTGCTTTGTGGCGAAACACAAGAATCACGCCACTTTCTTGCTAATACTCAAAAATACAATGGTTGTTTCCAAATGACGTCATTTGGAGCAGATATTATCGAAGAACGAGGATTTAATCCGACATTTAAGGTACTTATTTTTGTACCTATATAGAATGTAGTTAAAGAATAACTTACTTCATCTATTAGCAAATTCTTACTTTTTCTCCCCACCGAAAAAAGATTTTATAACACAGTTAATACTGTCGGGTTTTTATTTTGTAGATACAAGGACAAATTCATCATCGAATTGGATCATTACTACCTTTTGAAGATACACAGAATAAATTTTTACAAATATATTTCATGGGCAACCGGGAAGAACAACTTGATCGACGACTAGAGATCAATGCAGGAATGAAGCGAGCAATTCTTCAAGACTTACAGTGTCTGCTTCATGAACATCATGCGTTGGTCTGGTTGTTTAAGAGTGCTTTAGAGCTCATGCCAAGCGATGACTATAAAGTTGTCATCAGAGCAGATAAACGACCATCTGGAACACACGAAAGGACATTTAATGCTCCAATAGTAGACGAAGTTGCCATCCTGATTGTTGGTGAACAATTGGAAAAACGCGATATTGTGCTTTCACGTCGCGACACTGGGCAACTGCAACAAAAATCTGAAACACATCGATCATATGACTCATTGCAATACCCGCTGATGTTTTGGCAAGGAGAAGATGGATATTATTTTAATATTAAAATGAAAAATCCATTGAATGGTGAGAATCAGTATCATAATTTATTTCATTTATTTGTGAAAGACTCCGCTTTAAAATAAAGCTTTTTTAAAAAATAATCAATGTCTGTATTGTTTGCCTTTAAAATTTGCCTATAAAATGAATAATTTTCAAATTTTAAATTTCAGGCGAAGAAACTACAAAGAATGTTAGCTCAATGAATTATTACGCATATTGTTTGATGATTCGTCATAATGCTGACAACTATTTGCTGCGGTTTCGTCGATTGTTTCAGCAATATTGCGTTGACATGTATGTAAAAATAGAAACGGAACGTTTAAATTTCATTAGGTTCAACCAAGCCAAACTGCGTTCTGAGGAGTACATCCATTTACGTGATGCAGTTAGTACTGAAGGAAATGCAGCTAATATTGGCCGATTAACTATTCTGCCGGCGACATACATTGGTAGCCCACGACATATGCATGAATATGCACAAGATGCAATGACATATGTTCGTCATTACGGTCGACCAGATCTTTTCATAACTTTTACCTGCAACCCAAAATGGATAGAAATTACTGAATTGCTGCTTCCCGGACAAACATCAAGTGATAGGCACGACATTACAGCACGTATATTCAGGCAAAAAATTCGGTCCCTGATGAACTTTATTGTTAAAGAGCGCGTCTTTGGAGAAACTCGATGCTTGATGTATTCAATCGAATGGCAAAAGCGAGGCTTGCCACACGCACACATTCTTATTTGGTTAGTGGAAAGAATTCAGCCTGACCAAATAGATGATATCATATGTGCCGAGATTCCTGATTATGAAGTCGATCCAGACCTACATGATGTTGTTACTTCTAATATGATTCATGGACCGTGTGGTGCCATCAATCCCCAATCACCTTGCATGGTCGATGGAAAGTGCTCTAAACGATATCCACGGAAATTAACAGCGGAGACTGTCACTGGCAATGATGGTTATCCGCTGTATCGTCGTCGATCACCAGATGACAACGGTCAAACTGTCACAACGAAAGTGAAAAGAATGGATTTCGTTGTTGACAACAGTTGGATTGTTCCATATTCGCCACTCATTTCTAAAATGTTCAAGACGCATTGCAACATTGAATACTGTAATTCAGTTAAGTCCATCAAATATATTTGCAAATATGTCACGAAAGGCAGTGATATGGCTGTTTTTGGATTGCAATCCTCGAATGACAACGATGAAATTTCACGCTATCAAGTTGGTCGTTATGTGAACTGTAATGAAGCGATTTGGCGTATATTCGCATTTCCCATTCACGAACGTCATCCTACTGTTATGCATTTGGCGGTGCATCTGGAGAATGGTCAACGAGTATATTTTACGGCTTCAAATGCTATGCAACGTGCTGAAACACCTCCAGCAACTACATTAACCAGTTTTTTTGCAATTTGTCAAAGAGATCAGTTTGCACAAACTTTGCTTTACTCGGAGATGCCACGTTATTATACTTGGAATGCTTTATCGAAGAATTTTCAAAGACGGAAGAAAGGCAATGCGGTTCCTGGGTATCCAGATGTGCGTTCTACTGAAGCTCTTGGTCGAATGTATACAGTTCATCCAAAGAATATTGAATGTTTTTATTTGCGGCTGTTGCTGGTAAATGTGCGTGGGCCAACGTCATTTGAGTCACTACGAACTGTTAATCATGTAATATTTCCAACATATCGTGCTGCATGTGAGGAATTGAAATTATTAGAAAACGATAGTCATTGGGATACGACAATCGCTGAAGCCATTATCTCTGCATCTCCAAGCCAGATACGCACATTATTCGCTATAATTATTTCGACATGTTTTCCATCAAATCCATGTAACCTGTGGCACAAATACAAGGACAATATGTCAGAAGATATTTTACATCAAATTCGTGTTAGTTCTAGAAATTTCGATATTGAGATGAATGAGGAAGTACACAATCGTGCTTTACTCTTGATCGAAGATATCTGTTACCTCATGTGCGGTAATTTATTAATCAGGTTAGGCATGCCAGCACCATGTCGTGAAATGAATGACACATTTAATCGAGAATTGGAACGGGAACGTGAATATGACCACCAGGAATTAGATTTAGTAGTTCAAACAAATGTTCCCCTGTTGAATTGCCAACAAAAGGAAGTTTATGATACTTTAATGAAGGCAATCGATGATGAAAATGGTGGTTTATATTTTCTAGATGCTCCTGGTGGAACTGGCAAGACATTCCTCATGTCATTAGTTTTAGCAAGTGTTCGGGCGAGATCAAACATAGCGGTTGCAGTTGCTTCTTCTGGAATAGCAGCCACATTGTTAGAAGGATGCCGTACGGCTCATTCTGCATTCAAATTACCGTTAAATCTTCAAACTATTGAAGAACCAACGTGTAATATTGCAAAACACTCAGCAATGGCCAAAGTTTTAGCGGTATCGAAAATCATCATCTGGGACGAATGCACAATGGCGCATAAACGTGCATTAGAAGCACTTAACCGAACATTAAAAGATTTACGCAATGACTCAAGATGTTTCGGAGGAGCAATGATTTTACTGTCTGGCGATTTCCGCCAAATACTGCCAGTAATTCCAAGATCTACAGCTGCCGACGAAATAAACGCTTGCCTCAAATCGTCAAATCTATGGCGCTATGTGAAGAAACTGCAACTGACAACAAACATGAGAGTTACATTGCTTAATGATACATCTGCTGAAGTTTTCTCGAAGCAATTGCTGAGTATCGGTAATGGTCAAGTACCTGTCGATGAATCGAGCGGATTAATATCATTTCCAAACAATTTTTGTAATTTTGTCTCATCAAAAGACGAACTTATCAACAATGTATTTCCAGAAATTGTTTCTAATAGCAAAAATAATGAATGGTTGAGTGAGCGGGCAATTTTAGCAGCAAAGAATAAAGATGTAGATGACCTAAACCACATAATTCAAAATAAAATAATTGGAACAATGCTTTCATTCAAATCTATTGATTGCGTCACAAATGAAGATGAAGCCACCAACTATCCAATTGAATTTTTAAATTCTTTGGACGTGCCTGGCTTACCACCGCACAATTTACTCCTAAAGGTTGGCTCCGTAGTAATAATGCTTAGGAACATAAACCAACCAAAACTGTGCAACGGTACGCGTTTGGTGGTTACAAAATTGATGAACAATGTAATTTACGCTACCATAATGATAGGAAAATTTAAAGGTGAGGAAGTTCTCATTCCGAGAATACCGATGATCCCAACCGATCTGCCGTTTGAATTCAAAAGAATTCAATTTCCAATACGTCTCGCATTTGCCATGACCATCAACAAATCACAAGGGCAATCCTTAAAAGTTTGTGGTTTGAATTTGGAACATTCATGTTTTTCCCATGGTCAACTATATGTGGCATGTTCACGGGTCGGAAAACCATCTGCGTTGTTTGTTTTTGCGCCTGATAACAAAACAAAAAATGTTGTGTATAAGAAGGTACTTCAATGAAGAGGCACTAAAATGAATAAATCATTATGAATGATTAATGTTGCTATTTTATTTCTATTTTTATTTTTTCCATTAAAAAAAAAGCTTATTTATTGCCATTATGGCGGAACAAAGTTCGCCGGGTCAGCTAGTTTATTATAAATTAAATGAAAAGAGCTTTTCTGTGTTGCAACCAGTGTCACAACTGATTTTCTTTTATCTGGCAATTCTATATTATCGCGAATTGTAAACTTTTTTGGCCAATTATTCGAATTTGTGAGCCAATCCGGACCGTTCCACCATAAAGCTGAATTTTGTAAATCTAACGGTGTAATTCCGCGACTTATTAAATCCGCTGGATTCTCTTTGGAAGGAACATGTTTCCAAGTGGCGTGTGATGTAAGTTTTTGAATTTCCGATACTCTGTTTGCAACAAAGATTTGCCACGTACAAGGCTCGGAATTTAGCCATGATAACGTTATACTTTATACTTTATACTTGATACGTTATACTTTATTTTCTCTCCATAATTGCTGCATAATAAGTTTCGAAGTTATAACTACCGGAGTAATGAATCCTAACGGATCGAATATGCTAGCTATAGATGCTAAAATTTTTCGTTTGGTTTGTATATTGTCTATAGCTAAAACGTTGTTATAAATTTTAAAATTATCAGATGTAGGTTGCCATATAACCCCTAAAGTTTTAATTATCTTTTCTTTGTCAAACCCTACATTTATATTTTCACCTATATTCTTATCATTAATTAATTCTATATTATTGCTTGACCACTTATGCAATTCAAACCCCCCTTCGGCTAGGAGATCATTAATTTCGGTTATTAATAATTTTGATTCTTGTAAAGTGTCTGCACCGGATATTATATCGTCCACGTAACAATCTGACTGTAGAATTTTGGACGCTTTTGAATATATTTCATTATAATCTATAGCTAACTTTTCAAGGCATTTCATTGCTAAATATGGCGCGCAATTAGTGCCATACGTTACGGTATTTAACTTATAGCATCCTACAGGCATTCCGGGCGCCTCACGCCATAAAATTCTCTGGTAGTCCTGATGTTCGGATTTAATTTTAATTTGACGAAACATCTTGACTATGTCCGCCGTAAATACATATCTATGTGTCCTAAATCTAATTAATATGGTAAACAAATCTTTTTGTAAACGCGGTCCCGGTAGCAGTATGTCATTCAAAGATAGACCATTTGAAGATTTTGGCGAAGCGTCAAAAACTACTCTTAATTTTGTTGTTAAACTAGCTTCACGAACTATCGCGTGGTGTGGCAAATAATAAAAATTATGTTTGTCTAAATTACGATTTTCATTTTCTATTTGAATTTTGTCAATCTTTGTTGCGTGGCCTAATCTTATGTATTCTCTTATAAAATTGTCGTAATCTGCCGCAAGTTTTTTATTATTTGTTAATCTTTTTTCCAAATTCATAAATCTTTTGTACGCTTGTGAATAAGTGGACCCAAGAGAAATACGCGGATCGCTTCTAAATGGTAACGCAACTTCAAATCTACCATTTGAATCCCTACTGACGTTTTGTTCAAATATGTCTTCTGCTCGTACTTCCTCCTGCGACAAGATACACCTTTCATTTAATTCCTCTATTTTCCAAAACTGTTTTAATTGGTCAGTTATATTTTCCTCGGTTGTTAACCCTACGTGCGCAAAAAAAGTCTTATATTCTACCGGACCGCAAAATGACCAACCAAAACTAGTGTTAAATAATTTTATTTGGTTTTTCAATTTCATTTGCTCATTTTTTAAACTTTCAAAAAATATTTCTGCACCTAATATTAAATCTATTTGTCTCGGCGAGTTGAAATTGGGATCGGCTAATATGCAATTTTTCGGTATATCCCAATTTGATATGTCAACGCGTACTCCCAGTAAATTATTTGCGATATTTTGCATAACGGTACAATCTAAAGTTTTAGTATAATTGCTAATCCTGGATGCGACTTGTAGAGTTACCGAACCTAAAACATTGGCATTTATACCGCCTATCCCGCCAACCGTTATATTTGCTTTCTTATAGGTTAATTTTAAATTTTCTGCTAGAGACTTTGAAATAATATTTATCTGTGAACCAGAGTCTAGAAGAGCGCGCGCTGTGGTTGTAGTTCTATCGTTTGATACAAGCACTAGAACTGTGGGTAAAAGGGTTTGTTTTTGTTCCGCTTCTGCTATCATAGTCATAGTGCTTGTACTGGGTTTCGCTTTATTTACCGAATCTTCAGATTTATGCAGAACGGAATTATGACGCCTTTTGCAAAACGAACATCTGCGTTTACTATGACATTGTGATATTACATGCGAGGATTTAAGGCAGTTAAAACACAATTGCGTCTTTCGTACAAATTCAGCGCGATCATTTATTTGTAATTTTAAAAATTCCTCACATTGATTGAGGTAATGTTCTTTATTACAAAAGGGGCATTTCTGTTTTATAGGTGCAGCGAAATGAATTCTCTGAACCGGAATGTTTATATTTGATCGTTGCTCGCGGTTCATATCGTAAGTTGCACAACGCTTTTCTAAAAAGGAAAAAAATTCGTCTAATGACGGTAGATTGTTTTTGGAAATGGATGCACCCCACGCCATTTGGGTATCCATGTCTAGTTTTGGCCTTTAATATAAATATAAATATAAGATCGGAGAGCTCTACTGAGAGTCTCTCGTTTTTGATAGCGGATATGTGCTGTCGGGATTTGCATAAAAAATTTCTTAGTGACTTATGATCTCTATTTTGCGGTTGATTTACAATTTCTTTTAATTGCGCGTTAATTAATATCAATTTATTGTCATAGGTACCCACTAACGTATCCCATGCTATTTGAAAATTCGCTTCTGTGATTGATAAATTTTTTATTAAATTGGAGGCTTCTCTTTGTAGTGAGTTTTTTAAATAGTGCAACTTTTGAGAATTCGTTAATAATTTATTTTCTATAATTAAACTCGAAAACATGTCTCTAAATTCCGGCCATTTAGAAAACTCTCCATCAAAATTCGGCAAATGAATTTGAGGGAGCTGAACTTTAGCTGAAGCTGACTCAGACACATTCTGCGCGCTTGCATTACTTTGTCTACAACCGGCCAATAAATTATCTATTGTAGACAAAATCTTGCAATATTGCGTTTCTATCTCGTCGCGATCGCCCTTCTAACTCATCTTGCGCTTCATTATATTTGTTAAATGCGTCATTGAGAAGCTGCTTACGCGCGTTTAGTTCCGAAATACTCAATTCGGAATCAAATTTTGAAATATAATTTTGTGTCCGCGTTATTTTCGATTTTGCTGATCTGCGCTTTTCAATTAAAATATTTTGATTTTCCATTGTGATGTGATAGCCTTTACAATTCAAATACGGAAAAAATGATTGATAAAATATAAAAGATATACAAAATATAAATGATATACAAAATATAAAAGAAAAATGTTTGTGAAAAAACTATGATAGAGTAACTATAAAATTCAAAAGTCAAGCCTAAACTAATTGGTGAACTTGAACTCTCTATCTCCTTGGAAGATGGCGCCTCTGATGTAAGTAATAGTTTGGAAGCGTACCTCAATGTCTGCGTTGAATCCTCGGGTATACCTGACTTCTGCATGCGCGCCCTTTCGTACGCGACGGATGCTCGGTGCTGGGTTGCGAAATCTCGTGTCTGCAAAAGCGCTGTTGCACACTGCTGCGTTCGGGGGCGGCTCGGTTGCGTTCGTAGGCGCTTCGGTTCTTCAAGGGTGCTTCTTACGCTCGCGGGGATGCTGACGATGGCTAATGGCTACTGACTGAATCCTTTGCAATTTTTTAAATTTTCACTTTTGTTTGGATTTATATCCAACTGCACTGCTTTATTTCAAATGTTTAAATGTTCATCAATTATATTTTAATTACTTTGTTGTATTTTGGTTTAATCACATCACTTTAATGCTTTATGCTGTTAAACACACGTGTTTTTAAATTTGCTTTTGATTATTTATTGATTAACGCACACTGTTTCATAATTTATTTTTAAATTTTCAATAATGGACTGTATTTTGATTTAACTTTGTAACTATTCACTCATTTTCATACTTATTCGGCTCGAATGGACCATTTTATGGGACATTTCCCATAAATGTAAATTTGGGTTTATATTGAAACACACTTTGTAATTCAATAATTTATTTCACTTATTAGTAAGATTTCATAATATTATCTTTGCTTAATTTTGACTGGTTTCGCGAGTCGGGCGGTTAATTATAATAACAAACTTAAGAGAAATTTGACTGCTTTCGCTCGTCATGCGGGTACTTTTTATGTGCTTCCTTGGTGACGCTTAAAGTTGTACTACTTAAAATTATACCTAATATTTGGGTAAATATTTTTTATTGCCCTGTATGAAGCGAACAGCTTTCTGCTTGTACATTGTTGCAGTTTTTGAATATTGGAGCAGCAATTCGCTCCAGACTTTAAATACAGACTATTGTACCTGCCGGTATCAAGTTGTTACATGTATTATATCAAGGATCAAAATCAAAATCAAAGTGGTCAACACTAGAAGCCTAGAAGAATGTATTAGTTCACAGGAAGTTGATAATTCACAGAATGTATTGCTCAATGAGAGCGACAGAACAATTGCAAAAGAGTTGGCAATAGCCAATTCCAAGTTGCAAAGCATTAGTTCTAATTCTTCTAATATGCAAACTGAAGTGAACGTAACATCCAAAATAGTCAAAAGTAAAGTTGAACAAATCAAGGCGTCAACTCCACTTTCTTCTTCCTTTTCCCTACCAACACCCAAAGTACTAATTTTGTCCGACAGTCATGGCAGAATCAGGTCCAGGTCCTAAAGTTAGTGTGTTCGGATTCGTCAAGCCGAGTGCGAGTTTTTCTAGCTTGGTTGCTATCGTCGGGGATCTGGTTGGTAATTTTGGTGTTCAGGATCATGTGTTGTTACGAAACAAACCTTTGTTTTGTTTTCCTTTCTATATGACAATCATGTCTTGAATTTTAGAATTTTCCAATTGAATCATTGTATTTATTGTGATTTCGATCATGGTAAATTCAGGCTCAACAGGTACGTTGATGGGCTCAACAATTTCCTTTACAATGCAAAGCAGAAGCTCTGTGGTTTTCTAGTTAGAGAAGCGCTGGCCCTGCCAAATTCCCGAAAATCCGGCTTCTTTCGCATTTGATTCTGATGATGCTTCATCTTTTATATTTTGTCAAAACATTCTAAATTTACCTAACAAATTACTTATAATTGGATTACTTTTAAATGACTATAAACCTTATTTGTTATGCTTTTCGGAACATTGGTTTAATGACATTAAACTCAAATTAATTAAATTAAGCGGTTACTATTTATGCTCCTCTTTCTGTTAAAAATTAAATGTAATAGCACTATAACAAATATTGCACCTATTAGATTTTTTTTTTGAATTTTGCCCTGTAAAAGCACATTTTTCTCTTACTACATACTGTATTGTTTGCGTGTATAGAGCTCCAGATCAAAATGCTAATAAACTGCTCTTAATTATTATTTTCCAGATTTGGGAATAAAAGTTTCGTAACGGGTATTTAAAAAATTTTTAGCCATCAGAAAAATCTCAAGATGTACAAGCCTTTAATAAATTATCCCAATATCATAAAAAATTTTCTTCAAGTTATTGCATCACATAACACTAATGTTAGGCTTAATATTATTTTAGTGTTGTATTTCACTGTAATTATTCAATTGAGATAAGATAACTGTTGACTGTTGATCCTATGACAACCACAAATAAAGCACAACGACAACAAGCGGCTCTATGATGGCAACTTTATTTCTAAGTCCATGAGATAAGATAACTGTTGACTGTTGATCCTATGACAACACACAAATAAAAGCACAACGACAAACAAGCGGCTCTATGATGGCAACTTTATTTCTAAGTCCATGCCTGTAATGGAGCGAACTTCCTGATGACGCGTAGTCGTCATGTTTCAAATATGATTGTAAATATTTTTTTGTGTTCTTTTGATTTTGAGACGTGTTGAAAATAACATTAAATATAGAAGAAGTAAATTGATATATAGAAAACCTGAGTCAAGCTGATTCCCTACATTTTATGTGCATTTATGTTATTAACTTGTCGTACCAAATTGTTTATTATAGTCAGCAGTTCTATAAAAAATTAATTCGTTTCTTTAATCATTCCAGAATAAATAAAATTGTCCATAATATTGACGTACAATGTCGGATAACATAAAAAATTAAAAAATGAAAACAGGCAATTTAATAGTAATTGGGAAAATGACTACTTTTTCATACAAATAAAAATAATGCTGTGTGCTTATTTTGTCGTGAAACGATTCTTTCTAAAATTTATAACCTACAAGTACATTATGAAAAACATACGAAACTTTCTGTACTTTCTGGTGATGAACGGAAGACCAAATTATTCCTGCTGAAGTTTAACTTGAAATCTCAACAAAATATATTTCAGAAACAAAGTCAAAATTCAAATGACGTTGTCAGCGCAGTTTTAAAATCTCTTAAATCATTGCAAAAAATTGCAACCGTTTTCAGATGGAGAATACACAAAAGAGTGTTTAATTGCTGTAGCAGAAAAATTGATCCGGAAAAGATTCAAATATACAAGCAAATACGTTTATCGCATCAAACAATCACACAAAGAGTTGATGATGTTTCAACCAAAATTTTCTTCACGACACATTTCAATTTTCAAAACGACACATCACAACTTGCAACCTTTATTCGGGGAGTTGATAATCTTAATTGAAGCTCAATGTAAATTCAAAACTTCTCGATCTTGTTTGTCTCAAGGATACAACAACGGGTAGAGATATTAAAGATGCGGTTTTAAAATGCATGTAAAATCGACATTTAGACCTAAAAATTTTTGTTGGTATAACGATAGATGGAGCAATAGGGAAGAATATTGGAGCACTTATCTCTGCTGTGCAAGCTTATTGAAAGCGTGGATCAAAATACGTCGTTGAATTTTTTTATTTGCAATGTGTTTTCTACATTTACAAAACTGAAGTCGGCTGTTATCAATATTATTAACAAGATAAAAATTAATTCATTAAGACACCGGCAGTTCCCAGAATATCTTCGTAAACTTGAGTCAGAATATTATGATTTACTAAATTATGCCAAAATTAGATGGTCGAGTCGTGGAAAAGCTCTATCAAGATTTTGGAACGTCAAAGAAAAGATACGAATTGTTATGAGTAAAAATGGCAAAAAAGTTCCAAAATTATATGATGAAAAGTGGTAGCTGGATTTGTGTTTTTTTAATAGACATCACATCTAAATTGAATGAGTTAAATCAAAATCTAAAAGGAGCAAATAAATTATTTGCTAGTAGCTACCAAGACATAAAAACCTTCATTGCCAACCTAAAGTATATCCCCCACTTACATGATTTTGATATGAAAACCCATTTCTGAATCCCCATCTAATTTTAATGGTCAATGATTAATTTATAAGGTAATTGTGTAATAATATTTAAGCAATTATACGACTGGCACCTGACCAAGTGATGTAAAGCAAAAGCAAAAAAAGTGTCGATAATGCCAGTAATAAATTGCAACAATATACCATTCATAATTGTTTTAGACATTCAGAACTAATTAAAAGTAACGACGATTCACCAATTCAAATTCTAGAAAATAAATTTGTCGAAGAATATGATGTGCCTTTATCTTTGGGGTCAAAAAAAAAAACCAAATGTAGATTCAGCAACAACACCGGAAATATGGAAAGAATGCTGATATTGATAACGCTTTTGTTACATGCGACTACCGATGAAAATATCGTACAAAATATTATGATAAAGCACAATTCGGAAGTGATGAAAGGGAGGAAGTCGATGAAAAATTGATGATATTTATTCAGCAAGCAAACTGCAGCAAACAGATTAAAAAGAAACATATCAACAATGGTAATTAAGCTTTCTGTATACCGCATGGTATTCGAATTATTATGTTACTAGTACAAATATATTTTTTATAATTCTGACATTTTTACCCTGCTAGATTCAATTTCTGAAGCAGTTTTGTCAGGGAGATGACAAAGATTCGATTGACAAAGGAGATGATGTTACGAATGGCTTCGAACCAGTCTCATAAGGCTGTGGTGAGTGAGTATGCTCAATGGACAAGCTTCAAGAAGTTCAGGATAGTCTCACGAGCAAAGACGTGAAAAAGAACTGTTAATCAGCTTTATTATAAACTAACTTTATTTTTAGATTTTGTATTTTTCTAGGACAAGTGGCAGGAATGCTAATCGCCATCTCAGAGGCTACAAAAGCTGGCTGAGGCATGCAAGTGAAACGGTATACAAGGTTTTTTTTGTGTAATGGTGTATTATTATTACTATATTATATAGATTTGAATATGATGTTGATATAATATATTTTATTTGAGTTTAAAAGTCGGGCGTTTGATGGTTCTATTAATTCCAATTAATGATTTTGGTTGTTTGCCAATATTAGTTCGCAATATTTGTATGTATTTTTATATGTGTAATTCTAAACTTCAAATTGTTACATCAGATTTAAGATTAGCTAATGATCATTTCTATATGATATCTATATTTGACTTATGTTGATTCTATTTCATCTTTCGCATTATGTTGTTAACTTATAGTTATGTGCTCTTCTTTTAAATTTGAAGAATTTATACTTTTTATGTATCTATAATATGTATAAAATGTTCAATCTTTAGAAATTTTAGTGATTGAGTTTTGACATTGACATTTCAATTTTCCGTTGATATAGTGCAAATATTCAAATCATTGCATTGAAAACTTGAAAAAGTGATTAGAATTGTTCAAAAAAATATTTAGACGATCAACATAGTAGTGAAAGTTGTGTTTTGTTAATACGGTCCACAGTCTACTAGAGTCTAGTTGCTAGACAGTCCTATTAGTAACCCTATGGCATAGGCATATCTACAGTTTTGCTCTATGATTGAGTTGGCAATACTGCTAGAAGGTAACACAAATAAAACAAAAATCCAAATGACGAGCAAATTGAAGAAGCAAAGCTTTATTTTGTTTTTGAAAGTTCACGCGAATCCACGAGTTTCCGTAAGCTACTATAATAATTTAGAATTTTGTGCAGACATCCCTTTGTTTCTGTAAGAAACTATAATAATTTGGATATTGTGTCCTGTTTGTATCAGAATTCTGATAAAGATATCTTTCCACAAAAGATTTCCACTATGTCTGGAAAGTTTGAAGACATCAATAAATGCGTCAATCCTATTGCTAGAACAAGTGAAACGTGGCGTCAAAAATATTTAAATAATTTAGAATTGGCGAAAATTGACCACAATGTTCTTCTCACTAGATCCTAACTTGTTGCAGGAAGGTCAGGCATCCCATTGTTGAACCAAGTTTCAACCATTTCATGCTGCCAATTTCGGGATTAGAGGCGATAAAGCGAAAAATTCTTTATATCGTATAAAAAAACGGCGAATTTTCGAATCCGAAAACAAAAATAGTGGTTATATTGATTGGAACCAACAACATAGAACACAACCAACCCTATGATATTTATGAAGGAACTATTAATTGTGTATGCCTCAATGGAGCATTACTTTCGAGAGCCCACATAATTGTACCGAACATGCTCCCGAGAGGAGAATACCAACTGGCCAGGGCGATTGCCTGCGGGAAATCAATATTCTATTAATTAAATTCAACAAATTAAATTTCAATAGAAAAAATATTCATGTAGTGCAGATACATAAAAATATTGTGAATGAAGAAGGTGTCATAGCAAGAGAAATGATGTATGATTATCTGCATCTGACAGCCGAAGGCTATAATCAATGTTTTCAACCAGTACTTGATTTAATCACAAAGATATTGACTGACAAATGTTAGGAAAAACTTATATTTTGCAAAGTTTATTTTCTTTATACCTCGCTTGAACGCTCAGTCATTATTTTTGTGATTTTAAAGTTTAGAATAGAAATTTTTTATAGTTTGCACATTTTTATGCTTGTAACTAACACATTTATTATAATTTAGTGTTGATTGATTGATGTGGAGAATACGTACTACAACCGACTTTGTACTGCCGCAGGAACGTGTTATTAACAGATCAACAGAGTCCATATTTGAGAATTGCGTTTCATTTAATTCATTTAGGTTTTAGCGCAGTTTTTAATAGTGAAGTAGACGTCACTCCCCAATCCCGTACAAATCCTAAGTTTTCATTTTTACCTTCATTAAAATCATCATTACCTTTCATTACATTTTGATTTAAACAATCAAAAATATGGGACATGGCTCCCACAACAGTTTTATCCTTACAAAGAGCCATGAATATTGTTAAAACTTTTGATGAACCGAATCAGAATAATTTAAACGAATTTCTGCATACTTGTACTTATGTTTTTGAAAGTATAGATCCAACTGAGCATAAAGCACTATTAAAATTTATTTTACACGTTAAACTAGAAGGTAGGGCTATGCAAATCACACAATACAAAACATTCATTTGTAGCCTAAAATCAAAGTTTTTTACAGTCTCGTTATGTCCCTGTTTGCATTTGTTAAACTCTATTTGAAGATTTAAAAACCTGCTTAGAGGAAACTTATATTGAATCGGTACGCTCTCTTCAAATAGAGTTTAATATGAATATAACTAACTGTGAATTTAAAATATCTACCGATCAGCAGTTTCGTGGGAAAGTTCTTTTCATTTAAATTTCATGTGAAAGATGAAATTAAAATAAAAGTAGTGCACTTGTTGGAAGAATGGTATTTATAAATCGTTCAGATATTAAAAATAAAATATTCCACTAGAGTTTGCATGGAACAAACAACACAAAAAGAAAATAAATCTAATACTAAAATAATACAAAAAAATGGAATGTATAAAGAACCAAAAAATATCGTATAGTAATTTTGTATCTAATACATATAATAATATAAAAATAAAAACTTCACCTACTACAAAATGTGCAGCATCTTGTATGCTCAAAAATCAATCTTAAGCCGCGCAATATATGTGTATATAAAATATAGTGGTAAGTAGATACATGTGAATGTATAATTATAAATAAGACGAAATACTTTGTTTTACCTATATCTACGAAAGAGATAATATGTGCTCTTATATTATCATATATAATGATTGAAATTATATTATTAAATTGATTTATATAATTTTACATTCAAATTACCATATTGATATATTAATTTGTATGTATTGTTGATATGTATTTGAGTGTCTGTTGTTTTCTTAGATTTAGACCAATTAGAAATATTGGTCAAAAACAAAGACAATACTATTACATTTTACGCATTTCATGATGTGTTGCCTGTTGAATATTAAAAATTAGTTAAATGTATTTTATTGCATGAGTAAATAGTAATTAATTATCCTCCAAAATTTCTCAATATTTGCAATTGTCAATACAAATGTTAATATCGGTTTTAAATATCGTGGAGTGAGTACGAGATCGATTTTATTCAGCCTCACTTTTTATTTTTATAATATCCGTGCTGCATCTCATGTCTCCATTTCCATCATATGACTTCACAATTTTAGTGATATATGTTAAACAAATAAATAATTTATCGAAGATTGGAAATAACTTGTCTCAGAGATCAGGTAAGTCAGATGAAGGTTCCAAGATTTTGGCATCATAACTTAGCAAATCAATATTCACGACTGAATTATTTCTGCAAGAATTAAAATATCTTCGTTTGCCAATAAATTATACCACTTGATCCATGGTTAAATGATTATGTATGGAAGCCAATTTCATTTTAGCTAATATTTTTGATTGTGATTGTCACCGACATAGAATACCTCAAAATCCATTGGACGTGTTAAAATTCCGCCGACTAAACTAAGACTATCACTTTTTTAACACGTGAAAATCAATAATCTTTAATGCCTATGCTATTTCTATTTGGTCAAAAACTATTTTCACAATCAGTAAGATAAATTTGAAGGTCTTTGACTAGATTGAAAGCTTCGCAAAATTTTCTACAAAACAGATGTTTCAAGACAGTCGTCAGTCTGGCGTATCAATCCAATTATTAGTATTGGTAGTATCACAATGGTCATTAAAAATCTGTTTCCTCTGGGCATTATCGCATCTGAATCTGGGTATTCTAAACGAATAGTCCAAAATTTTAAAAATCCCAAGATTAATGTTCTGATCCCATCTTATTTGATATTTGAATCATAATTATTATATACATATATTGTTGTAAATTGTACAAATATCGTATATTATCATGAACTTCTCATATTATGTACATATTTGTCTGCGCTAAGTTTGACTTTTTTCATGACATGTTTTAGATTCATGTTATTTCATGTAGAAGCAAAACTATGCATCATTTGCTTTATATCATATTAAGACTTTGTTTCGCATTGAAATAATATGACTAAACATTTAAACTGTTTCACTTCCAATAATACTTATTTGTTCTTCATGTGGAGGCTATAAAATAGCAATTTGATATCATGATATTATCAGTCGTTATTAGTATTAACCCACTTTCAAGATCTATTGCTGATAAATTAAGATAATTATATCTATAAATTCTTTTCTTAACTGTTTTGAAATAATTAATAACAGCGTTTTTACTTTAATTCAATAGTCCATTATATTTTGTTTCATCGACGTAATTTTTCATTATTACCATATTATTTTATTTTTAACACTACTATCACCATAATCTTATATTTTCCAATTTGTTTTGTTAGCATTCAGAAATTAAAATTTCTATCCAAATCCTATACATTTGAACAAATTTTACATATTCAAAGACAACACATATTTAATATAAAAAACATAATTTAAGAAAACTACCGACACTTCACATCAACAATACAATACTTAATTTGAATAGTTTTTTGTACTTGAAATGATGCGCAGATCTTTAAGATTAATTTTTGTTCAACAAGAAACTCATAAACAAATAAAATTAATGTTCAAATAGTAGCAAATACAACTAAACTATTTAATATCCGAGAGTATCCGTAAGTGAAAGCTCAAATAGTGGCACATTTAAGTATATTTATAAATTAAGAAAAAAACAATCGCAAATCATTTTCTCGATTTTCTGGAACACGAGTTATGCTTTTATGTGATCGATTGCCATGCAAAACTCTACTAAAGGAAAACACAAGATACAATATTATTCAAATTAAATATAATTTATAATTTATTAGATAGTTACCATTTTTCAGGTTATGTTTTTCGTACATTTTCTTATTTTATTTTATTCCATAATAGCCTAATAATTCATTTTCAACAAAACAATTGCAAAAAAGTTTTTCAAGATATATTTGCATTACGAGGTCAGATATTGAATTGAAAAACTGAACTTATACTGCTTGTAGTTTGTACCACTACCCAGTGAACACTACAAGTTTCCGTAATGAAACTTGTTGCAAAGTTACATAACAAATGTTAAGTGAGTGCAATATACGCGCAATGTATATCGGGAGTTACAAAGTCGATTGATCTCATTTTTAACTTACCCGCTTCGGTAAGATTTTAAGTTTTTTCAACGTTGCTAGTCATTCCGGGTAGAATGAGACCAAATTTGGAATAGGTATTTGTAAAGTGTAAAGTGGTTAAACTGAAAAATTTCCTCACATTTTAATGTTCTACAGCAGTGGTTCCCAACCTTTTCAATGTCACTACCCCTGTAAACAAGTATGGCAATTGAGTTACCCCTAACTAATTTAAAAATAAACACAAATTTGAACGAAAATATGTTTATTATCCATCTCCATTTATAGAACAAATGTTTGGTCTTTAATGTTTGCAAAATATTCTTCTTCTTTTTGTGTTCTCTGATTTTCAAGAAACAATCCAATTTCTTCTCGCAATTCGTAAACCCTACTTGCAACTTTGCTTTATAAAATCCAACATGAAATACGAGTATTATGATTGAAAATGATAATCTAGTTTTTTAACACTCTTGGCATGAGTTGTTCAATAGAATAAATTGCATAATAAATAAGAAAAATATTTGATTATATAATCAACCCGCGAATTTCCTCGATTTTCTAAATAAATTTAAAATCAATGTATTTTATACGCTTTTAGATTATATCTAATTTTTTGTATACTGAATCCAGAATAATTAAAAATTAATTATTAAAAAATATGTAAATATTTATATAATTTCAATGACAAACTGTTAAAACATTTAGTATTAACCCTTTCGACGCGGATGCCGCCGCACCGGCGGCATGGTCATTTTACCCGTTGCGCTCGGATGCCGCCGCTCCGGCGGCATGATATGTTTTACCGTTCCGCTCGGATGCCGCCGCTCCGGCGGCAAATCGTGTCGTCGCAAACTAAACTTACATTTATTTTTTTTTTCTTTTTTTTTTAAATCAATTTACTATTACATTCACTTATTGATTGATTTATTAATTTAATAAATAAATATATAACAAAATAATTTATTAGCTCATGATCTCCATAATTCTAATAAAGATCTTGAAAAAATGATTTTTTAAACAATATAGCATGGTTTTGAGTGCAATTTTTTTTTAATTTTCAAAATTTTCTATTTTATTATCATAATAACTATATTAAAAGCAGTATAACCACATTTTAAAAAAATCCGATACAAAAAAAAATTCCGAGTTGAGAGATAAGTATAGCACTATAATATTCCGAGCGCAGCGTACCGACTAGCAGTCCGACTCCCGAGTGGAAAGTGTTAATAGGGGGAGGCGAGCGCTAGAAAAAAAGTTGCATGCAGGCGCTAAGGACGCCACGACCTGCCCTGTCTGTATGGTACAAAAGAGCATTAAATATAGCTCCAACTACATCGCATAAAACTTTGAATAATCTTGAGTAGTAGCGCTGCCTCGAATATGATTAACAATCTTTACAACGTGTTTAGCAAATCTGGTGAAAGCGTTTTCACAGCCAAAGCGAAATGGTGTATCAGGCCATTTTCCTCTATAAACTCTTTTAGCGTTTGAAATACGTCTTCGCCGCGGGTAGTAGTGGACAAAGACTTGCAGAACAAATATTCCTCCTTTATATCGTCATCTTTAAAGTATCGTGTAAACATCAATAATTGTAAACACGAATTAACTTCTGTGAACTCGTCCACTTGCAGCGCAAACATAGGACTTTCCTTTATTTCGTTTACCGTACTATTATTTTGTTTCCTGCTATTTTAATACTATTTCGTGCCATTCCTTGTTACCTCTCTAGAATCTCCGTTTTACCCCTGCGGGGGTAATTACTCCCAGGTTGGGAACCACTGCTCTACAGCAAATGAGTTTACTTATAAATCAGTCACAAATTAATATAATAATGTCTTACTAAAGTCGATTATTTACATATGCCGCGAAGTTCAAGCAACTTCCCTCGAGGCAAAATTCTACTCCCAACTAATTTTTCAATAGTATCAACAGTTTTACCAATTTGAAACCTACAGATGATTTGAGAATTTTTGAAAAACTTTGAAAGATTTAATACATTTATAAACCTATATATTTACTTTCATTAACATTATTTATTTATTTATAAATATATTTACTTAAAGCTTAAGAACTTTACTTCCAAAAATACAAATTACTGTTGCAGTAAAGGAATAGCCACATAATTGGACTCAGTTGCATATGGCACAATTACACATTTTTGTTTTATTTCCTTCACAGATATTGTCACATTATTCATAATTTTTGGGTCAAAAACATGAATATTAAATAGTTTTGAGTAAAATGGTTTTGAAAATAATGGTTTTGTCATCGTCGCTTCCGAACATAACATCACAAATTTTATTTATTAAAACTATTTTATTCTCGGTTGTTATACAACAGTTATTTGAAGCTTATTACTTATAGAATATAATTTAATTGCAATCTTCTCTATTTCTGATGTTTTTGTCCGGTATATTACTGGAAAACTCTTGATTTAAATTTAAATCACTTCTGCTTTTAATAGTTGTTTCACTACATGTTACCTAAGGTTGGTAGACATGCACAAACATAAGCAAGTTCACGCCAAAACAACACGGTTTGAAGCAGTGTAAATAATACATTCTTTGTGACGCATCCCGGAGTGAAGGTTAGTTGAGATTTATTTATCGTGTGCAGTTATTGTGAGTTAAACTTAATAGTACGAATCGTCAGTTGGGGTAAGTTAATTAAAAACTTCGTGATTCCAGAATATATAATATTAGATACCTATGCTTTCACTGTTTTATTTGTAGAATAAAACCATTTGCTGCCATTGTTGACAAATCTAACTTCTACACGGAGATTCCGAGTAAATGGTTGATTATTGGCATTGATGGTTCGTACAACAAGTGCTGGTGGCCTTTCAGAAAAAACCCTACCGGTTCAATAATGAAACGTGCAGAGCCATGATATACAAGTATCAATAAAATTAGTTGGGTTTTATGGTGAGAATATTATTTACTAACAAAAAAAAAGACTAACTGTAAGAGTAAAAGCAATCATCTTCTTTAACACGTTGACTGCCACGCGTGTTTACAACAAAATCCCCGTCAGGCCACCCGTGCCACTGTAAGATGCGTGCTCTGCTACTGTCTGCTTTACATTTCTTTCGCTACTCTCACCCCGATATCTATTACGATCCTCATTTATCACGATCCTTATTCCTCAACTGCACGAGCAGTTGTAATCTTTGTCGTGTACTGAGTAGTACAACTAATATCTCTTTTCAATAGTGAAGAGAAAGATGAAAAAGTCAGTGTGCAGTGATTCATATCGCAGTGAAAGGAAGATTAGTCACGCTAGTTGCTCAAATTCGGATAGCAGCGATGAGGAAGTGATCAGATTGCCCAAAAGAAGAAAAGTAAATCCTATCATATCATCAGATTCTTATACGGATCGGATAAATGCAATCTTAGTGATAATGAATATTATGAAGATAGTATTGACGAGATGTTACGAGATTTGGTCGTGGAAGAAGAAAGCAACGTTGATGATACTGAGGAAGCTCCAGTTCAACAAAGTGAATGTTGAACATTTTATATTGACAATTTTTATACAAGTTATGAGTTAGCTATATCATGCCTAAGACGCAAGACTCATGTAGTTAGAACACTTAGACATAACAAGAAATCTATACCAAAAGATGTTCTTAATTGCAAATCAAGAAGGGGAGAAATGGTAGCTAAAGAGGATGATAACGGGATTGTAATACTCAAAAGGAGAGACACACGTAACGTGAGAATATTATCTACGAAACACGCTCCTATCATGACACAAAGCACGAAAAACATTCATGCTGCTTCTTCAAGCCAGCAGCCATCCCCAAGACTCAAACCTCTGGCCGTCCTCGAATATAAGAAGGGTAAATGTGATATAGATTATTCAGACCAAATGGTTTCCTATCCTTCGACGATGAGGAAAGGAATCAAGTGGTATAGGAAGCTTGATGTTGAACTTCTACTGGGGACATCAATTGTAAACGCTTTGGTCGTTTACAAAATTGCGACAAAGAAAACTGTAAATATTAGACGATTCAGAGAACTGATTGCTGCAAAGTTACTAGGACTGAATGAAGATTTAACACTGCCTTCTGTTCGACGAAATACGCATTGCATCGCCGTTCGCAGAAATAATTTGGGGAAAAGCCTTAGACGCGCATGCAAGCGGTGTTACGCAAATAAAAGAGAAGAACTGGAACGATCAAAGGCATGACCAAATCTCAGAAAACCCACTACTTTTTGTCCAAGCTGCCCTGGTCAACCGCAACTTTGCAGTCAATATTTTGAACTGTAAATAATTTTGTTAATAAACGATTTTTAAAAGAATTCAACAGTATTATTATCTCCTGTCATATATTTATCTAAATATGTTGGGAAATTCTTTGGAAGGAGTCACCCGACGTGGCCTGATGAGAACTCTTGCTGTCACCCGAATACGGGTGACGTGGCCTGATGAGAACTCTCGCTGTCACCCGAATGCGGGTGACGTGGCCTGATGAGAACTTTTGCTGTCACCCGAATACGGGTGACACGGCAGTTAACGTGTTAATTTATTGTACATCTTTTAATACTTCATGTCCTACCGTTCAACTCTTTAATCAAATGCTTCCGCAGGCAAATGTCGTTAAGTATCTGGGGTTGCACTTGGACTCTAAATTAACGTGGAAACACCATATACTGAAAAAGCGCCAACAACTCGAAAGAAAATCGAGCTTAAGTACGTGGAATAAACTGCTGATGTACAAAGTAGTTTTTAAACCCATATGGACTTATGGACTTCAACTCTGGGGAACAGCGCGTAAATCTAATATTGCAATTATACAAAGATTCCAAAACAAATTTTTGAAACAAATACTAAACACTAAACTGGTTAGTCCATCAAGACCTAAACATAAACACTATTGATGAAGAAATTAAATTAATTAGTCAAAAATATAAGAGCAGAGTACAAAACCATCCTAATATTCTGGCCAAGAATTTATTGAAGTCGCACGGCATCGAATGGCAAAAAAGAAACGCCCCCTCGACGGATCCGCCACATTGACCTCCACATAATATATAATATATTCATTCTAATTACCAGTACTATTTATTTAGTTGTTCATTTATATTTTTATTTATTTTTATTATGTTTAGTTTGTTTGTTGTTATAATTCACAATTTATAATTATTTACCTCATAGATCATTTTATTTTTAAGTTTTCTCTATATAATCACAGTATTTAAATTCAATATATCAAAATTGAAAAGGCTTACTACTGGGCAACCTTTTAGATCTAAGGTTTAATATTTCATATATCATCGAAATTACTGAATGCCTTCCTTTTTGTAAAGACAGATTGTAATTCAATAAAGAAAAATAATCTTTTAATACTTTTTGACAGCTATGAGTCAGCACCCAAGCCTGCTGGTGATGAGGATTACACCTCATCAGAGGAGCTGCTGGGTAAGGGCATGAGGAATAAAGCGGGCGATTTATCAGCATTGATCGAGTCAAGGATTGAGGCCATAACAGGTAAAATTGTAGTGCAATAGACTTACTCACTTTTTACATGTTACAAATTAAGTGTTATTTGCTTTCATTGTAGCACCGAAGTTAATCAGAGAGAAGAGGCGTTCAGAGGGTCAGGAGGTTGAATCAATTACAAGTAATGTTTTTAGTTTTTATCAAATGTAAGTATTTTTCAAATTTAATAGTAATTTTTGTTTTTATTGCAGCTCTTCAAGTTAATAAAACAAAGGAGGCTGAGGTACAGGATGTGTTTGAGGAAGAGAATTTTGCTGCTATTAAAAGTAATTGAATTGAATACTGGAGCTTAATGATTTTAGTCTTAATGAAATGTGTTTTTCAAATTCAATGGTAATTTTTTTATAGCTCCTCCAGCTAATAAAACAAAGGAGAACAAGATAGAGGAGGTGTTTGAGGAAGAAGATGTTGGTGCTGTTGAGAGTAATTGAATACTGAAGCTTAATGATTTTAGTCATTATCAAATGTATTTTTTAAATTCAATGGTATTTTTTGTTTTTATTGTAGCTCCTTAAGATATTACAAGAAGGCATGACGAGATAGAGGTGTTACATGACGAACATGTTGTTGCTGCTAAAGGTAATTGATAACAGAAGCTTGTGCTCATGTTAGTAAATTAAACAGGTTTTCTAATTACAACAATTTGATTTCAGAAAGCTGCCCACATACTTGCCCTTAGATGATTGCAGTGCAAGGTATATTATCATATTGTTTAATACAATATACATATTATAATTTTTATTTGATTTTAGCAACTCTTGATTTAATACTGAAGCGTTTGATGCTCTTGGAAGGGAACATCAGCGACCAAAACAATCTGAAACACCGTACATTACCCAAAAATGAAGCGAATGTTTTTGATACTATCTTCCCTTTGAAGACGGTGAATGATGTTGAAATGGTGGAAAGAAAGATGGGCGAAAAAAATGGAATCTGATATGGTACAAAATATAGGAAATTATTTGAAGAGAAAAATCGCGAAATGGCAACGGAAAATAAAGAAACTGGTAATTTTTAATTTATATATATATATAATTATATATATATATATATATATATATATATATATAATTATATATATATATATAAATATATATTCAGAATCATACAAAAATATATATATTGTAACGACAATTGGTATTGTCGACAAAAGGGTTGCATAACCACAAGTGCAATGGGACTCCCCCACCTACGTCTACTAGGGTGCCTGCAATATAAAGTCCAGTCTGGGGTTGAAACGGAGCATTAAGAATTGTACCATCCTCTGAGGAGGTCATTGGGTCCACGCGCCAGGCGTTGAACCCGCTTTGTGTATAGTGGTGTGTGTGTTGTGCCAGGAGGGGAGAACCCGTTCCAGCAAAGGTCAGATGTAATATTGTTTTATAAGGCTATTCCCTCCGTCGGTATCCGTTATAAGTTATCCGTTTAGTATACTCCATTATATCTGTAATACTATACTCCGCTAGTATAGTAATTAATAATAATCGTATGTTGGAGTTTAAGTATAGAACATGGCTGTGCGTAGGCACAGCCATGCCCGTAGATCTGTAATAATAATTAGTAATAATTAAATAAGATAGAAGTACATTCTCTTTCATTCGCGTAGTTAGTTGGCTTTTCCACAGGTAATTACAGGGTGGTTATAGAAGTCGGGTTTAGGAGTTGGTGTAACCCTTTCTTAATGGGGATGCAACGCTAGATGTAATATTTGGCAGTCGTTGCAATACCCCAGAAAGGGAGCATCAACCCCATTTAATCCGTCACAATATATATATATATATATATATATATATATATATATATTATAGATGCTTTCATTACCAAATTTTGGGCACCCCAATGGGATAGCCCGCATCTTCCTCATTAGTAGAAATTTCCTTGCAACTACTAGAAAACAAAATATTTAAAAATTATAATAAACAAATCTTTTATTACCGCTACGTAGACGATATTATTACTTGTATTCTGGAAGAAGACATTAACATAGTTACTGATAATTTTAACAATTTTAATAAAAAACTACAATTTACTGTGGAATTAGAGACAATGAATTCGATTAGCTTTCTAGACATCAGACTAATACGTACAAATGACCACCGACTAATTACTCACTGGTACCAGAAACCAACTAGCTCCGAGCGATACATAAATTACCACTCATACCACCCTCTTAAAATGAAAAATGCAACAATAATAAATTTAACAGACCATGCCATACTACTATCTGATAAAAATTTTTCTGGGACACCAACATTGACCTAATAATAAGCACACTAAAAAACAACTCGTATCCTACAAACATAATTAACTCAGTAATAAACTAGTTGGTTTGGTATTTAGCCTTGAGGCAAGTTACATGAACTTCCCGATATGTGTAAATAATTGACTTAATCAAAAAAAAGTGTGTAAATAATATACTTCATCAATCCTACTTTAAAAAAACGATAATAATTTTAGTAAAGTTTGACGAATTTTTAAAATTAAACTACTTGTCGTAATGCCGAAATATTACAGTAAGTTCTATAAGACCATGATGTATATCGCCAAAAAAGTTCCATGAAAATCGGCTTAAATTTTTTTTTCAACAGTTAATTACAAGAAAACGGCTCGGTAGATTTTTACCTAAAATTAATCAGTACCATTCCCAACTAATATCTTTCGAACAGTTTTTGATTTTTTAAAATCGGTTCGGTAGGATGAGCTTAAATGTGGACGAAAATTTAACACTTTTTTTCAACAGTTAATTATAAGAAAACGCTCGGTAGATTTTCACCTAAAATTAATCAGTACCATTCCCAACTAATATCTTTCGAACAGTTTTTGATTTTTTAAAATCGGTTCGGTAGGATGAGCTTAAATGTGGACGAAAATTTAACACTTTTTTTCAACAGTTAATTACAAGAAAACGGTTCGGTAGATTTTCACCTAAAATTAATCAGTACCATTCCCAACTAATATCTTTCGAACAGTTTTTGATTTTTTAAAATCAAATAAATTTAAAATAATACTTTTTGTAATTAGAAGTTATTAGGTATATTACTATTTTTTGATTTTGTCATGTGAGACATATTATATATATATATATATATATATATATATATATAAATTTTTATGGGTCGTCGAGTAAAAAAATTAATATACTAAGTTATGATCAATTTTCAATAGTACTAGTTTCTTCACTGATATTATATATATATATATATATATATATATATATATATATAATCATGTGGAATGTAATATATAGAAATAATAAGATCGATCGAACTGTTTGCATAAGACATAGGACCTTCTTAGAAAATTCGTCCAGCACACATATATCGTATTCCTTCGTTAACAGTACGCCTCTCAGTCAAAGCCAAGCGAATATTTTTTGAATCATTCATGGCGATTGATCCTTGCAAAAGACATTTAAACTATCTAAGAAGTAAACTTTGAAAATTAAAAATCTTGGTATGGAATGATTCAAAATAATGAAGACAAAATTTGTAATAATTAATAATTTTTTTTATAAAAAATCTAATAATTTGATGTCAATGATCATTTTTTATCACCAAATGACACCTTTTTGGATCACCAAAAACGCTGACCATGCTCTCGCAAAATTTTCGATAGTTCTTATTTCGTCATACAAGTAAAAAGTGTCTTGAATTATTCAAATCGGACGCTTCGTTTTTGAAAAATTGAATTAGCATTTTTTTTAACTCTTTGCTCCCTATTCCGAAACTGTATTTGCAAAAAACTAATCAGCACGTCTTCCCGGATGCCATTTGGCAAAAAATTGTAACCGCATAAACACATGCATACATCCATTTTTTCTAAGGCATGTCAAGATGTTCAGGAGAACTTGAAGCGTAGAGATATATAAACAACTTTATTTACGATTTTTTAGGATTATTATAACTTAGCCTTCCTGAAGTTGATAATATGATACATCAAGAAAGTATCAATGCGGCACCCACGAATAATAAATTTGATTAGAAAACGCATTACGTTCTATTTTATCGAAAATGATCTCTAAATTTACAAAAAAAAATTTTCAGGATCTATCCTTAAAATGAATGGTCGTGTCATTTCATCGAGTTTAAAATTTTTACATTTTGAAAAATTTGCCGCTCCCTAAATTATGCCGCCCTAGGCCCGGGTCTCACGGGCCTTTGGGGTAATCGGGCACTGTTTATATTAGAAATTTATGTTATTTGTTAATAAATATGTTTAAAAGATAAATTTGGTTATAATTCTTCTCCCCTAGAACCTAACTATATATTTCAAAATTAAGGCGGCACTCTAAAACATATTGGTAGAGTGGCTTGGCACACTACAGTTAAAAGCTTGCCGACCCCTCGTCTAGACTAGACTATACATGAATATTAACTCATATCGAGTAGGGTCACTTTCTGAGAAATTTCGTTTGGCAATAACTTTAGTTCAATAAACTGCATGATATCGTATTCATTACTATCAAATTCGATTATAAATATTTCTTCTAGTGTCTAGACTTTATATATAATTATTAACTCATATCAAGTATCGAAAGTGTAATAATCAGAAGGAGAATCAATGACCTTTTCTTGTGCGTAATTGTACTGTGCATACGATAAGTGATAAAATTTATCGATATAAAAGGCTCGTTTCGAATAGCATTATAGATCAGTTGCAACTTATTTAACGCTTTGATTTGAACTATGAATATAATACGAGAAAAGAGAAAACGCGAAAATACACATTTACGAGTGAAACGTTATCGCGATCGCAAAAATCAAAAGTGTAGTGCAATTAGTGATGATAGCATTGACAGTAAAACTTTAAATATACTCGACTGTAAAAAATTTTGAGTGTTGCGTGCCGTATCTTATCTGAAGATATGGCAATAACTTCCAATAATGATGCAAAAATTTGTTTATTGAAATTTGTGGAAATTTCTAAATTGTTATACGGACTTAAAAGTCATGTTTTGAACATGCATTCATTAATCCATCTACTGAATGATGTAATGTATTTACAATCTTCAATAAGTGATTTTAGTACATTTCAATTTGAAAGCGCGTTAGGCCAAATAAAAATGTCTTCGATCTGGTAGTCGTCCACTGTCACAACTATGCCGCAGTTTACATAAGATGTTTGCAGTGGACAGAAATACTGATATTAGTTCAAATAGATCTAATATTGAAGTTCTACGTAAAAAAAATTAATGCAAACACTGAAAAAATAACCATACAACGAGTGCGATATAGAAAAATTATTTTGACGTGCAATGAACCAAATAACTCTGTTTTACTTAGCGATGGGACAATAATGTTAATTCGAGATATGTTTGTGGCATCCAATAATGATATTAATAATATTAATGTAACAGCTATAGAATTAAAACAAGTGAAACCTATGTTATCATTTCCATGCGAATCCTATACCGTGATTATGTGGAAAGTTCGAAGAAGTACATCTATCAAAATATTTTCAATTAATTTAATTAATAAAAAATGGTAACATTTGTTTTAACTGATGATTCTGGAGAGAGATTATATACAATGTTACTTTGTTAGATATGTAAATATTATCATTGAAAATTTGGAATTTAATAACTAATAAAAATTAAGTAATAAAAAATCATTTTGTTAAAATTACATTAATTTTGTTATTTGACATTGATTATGAAAAATTTAATTAATTATGAAAAATTGATTTAAATGGAAATTTTATATATATATATATATATATATATATACAGTAGAATCCGATTAGTATGACGCCGGATATATTGACAACCGCTTAATATGACGTAATCGCACTAGGAATTTGGTTTCCATATAAATTCCTTAAAAAAACAGCTGTCTAGTCGGATATATTAACATCGCTTACATTGACATGTCGCTTATAATGACCCACTTTTGCAAGAAAATATGTCCAATTATAATGACCGACATGATTTTACATGATGTGGCCAAGTCTACGAAAGCAATTGCTATGTCTTTTGTGCACAATAGCACCAGGGACTGTTTTTACAATAAAATTATGTAAAGAAATCAATCAAAAATTACTGATAACTTACATTAAAAAAACACATTTGTATGTTTATGGGTAGGGTAGACTAATTATTAATGCTCCACCACGGATATCTCATAAACAAATAAAATTAGATTTTTTTAACAATTATATTTGATAGTAGAGGGCGAAAAATGTATAAATTTATAACCAGCCATCACCTTTTTTCTTATAACTTTGCTATTAGAAGATAAGCAGCACATGACTGCGATAAAAAGGACTAGCTGGACCTTAACTTTGGCAAAGGTGTAAGCAATAAAATAGTAAAGTTTGAAAAAAGCAATTTTACAAGAGATTAATTGAATAAATTGTTATTCCGGCTCTTCTGATGAATATTTCTGACCAATAGCAGATCAATGTAATATACTGTGTAGTCTTTGTAACAAATGTACCCACAGAATTAATATTTTGCATTGGTTCAATAATGTAGCGTAAAACGCCTTTAAAAATTTAATAGAAGAAATTGCATCTTTTCGCCCCCTGGTTGTTCAACTTACCCC
>NW_020538753.1:0-24835 GCF_003426905.1 Ctenocephalides felis
ATCAAATTTATTATTAGGAATGGATCCCACATGTGTATTATGCGTGGATTGTTTTAAACATTCTGCACATAGAAATCATAAATATAAAATGGGCACATCCAATGGAGGAGGATGCTGTGATTGTGGTGATAAAGAAGCTTGGAGACGTGAACCCTTCTGTGATACTCATATTGTAGAAATATGTTTGATTTATTTTTGTTTATAAATTTTCAACTTCTCATGTTGAATTATTTTTTGTTGTAGGCCGGTGCATTAGTAGAAAACTCAAAAGATTCTAGACTACCACCTGATATTTTAGCTAGAATGCGTATTACCTTAGAAGCAGTTTTGTGGTATTGTTATAATTTATTGACTTTGGAACATGTTCCTGGTTTACCAAGTGATTTGATGCCAACCATCAGACCTGAAAAGTTTGACAGCATGGCTTTATATGAGACACCTGACACTTATTGTACAGTTTTATACAATGATAAACACACACATTTGAACAGGTGACTTTTATATTATGTACTAATAAGCATACAATCAATATTAATTAATATAAATTGACTTAGTTGGTTATAAGATGAAATAACAATGCTTGATGAATATAATATCGGAACTTTAGTAGAAAGAGATTATTATAACTTATTAGAGATTGTTATAACTTATTTATGGTTTAAATATATATAAGCTTCTTATTTGCGTGGTATTACACAAATATATGCAAATATAGAAACCCTAAATATGGAATGGCATTTATATGGAATTATAAAGGATATGTTTCCAAATATACAACAAATTACCATATTAAATAAGTTTGTTTATAAGTTATATTATTTATCATTTATTCTAACATTTACAATGAAACAAATGAAAGTTTCACACTTAATCTACAAGTTTTTTTTTTTCATTCTTTCTAATATATATATATATATATATATATATTAGGGTGGTCTTTAATATAGACATTTTCGAATTTCCTTGCTCCCAGGGGCTCAAATAGTTCCAAATTGATAAAAAACAATTGTCTCAAAGTTATGCTATTTCCATACAAAGTTTGATTGAATTGCGCGCTATCTAAAAGTTAATATTAAGAGCTTTAATATGAAAAACTTTCAGAGAATTGTTTTTTATCAATTTGGAACCATTTGAGCCCCTGAGAGCAAGGAAATTCAAAAATGTCCATATTAAGGGACACCCTATATGATATATACACCCTATATATATATATATATATTATATATATATATATATATATATATAAATTTAGTATCACAGCTGTCGTCCGCGATGGACGCCTAAAATGAACTGAACCGATTTAAAATTTGTTTTGCTCACCGATTTAAAATTGTTTTGTGCAAATAGATTTCATTTAGGACATAGGGTATATTAAAGGTTTTAATTTATAGCCGAAATATTATATTTTTAGTAATTTCAATAATGTTTGTCAAGTGAATCGTATAATCAGTTTGATCTTATCTAGACCAACGACTTACGAACAATACGAGCGATAACGTTGGGTACAGTAGACCCTTATCTGCTGAGGCATATGCAACACTGAAACAGTACAAAGAAAAGTTGTTATATGATTATAATGTAATATTCGAATGCATCGGTTTATACCGCGTTTCTATGTGAGTCCACTTGATGATCATATATTATTATCTGCTAAATAAATTAATAAATATTATGTAACTTTATGTTGCCAATTTTGAATTGATAGAAAATTATTGGTGGAAAGTTTAGAAAGCAATATATGTTTGTGAGATTCTTAAATTTTTTTTTTAAAATATTAATAGTATTGTTTATGAAATTAAATATGTTTGACTGAATTTCAATTTAATAAATATATGTTTCATGGTCGGTGGCAGTAGCGATAATTAAAATATAAAAATAGTTGGATCTGGCGTTAAACAAATTAACACAGGAAATGAAACAATATTTAAAATATATATTATTACTGCTAAGAAATATAGTAATAATTAAAATATCAATGAATCAAAGTTATATTAATTGCATACTATAAGTATGTAATAGGTAAACATATATACATCATAAAAAATATACTATCAATAAGAATTTAAAGCATAAATATTAGTCAATTTGCTGGGCATGCCACATAACAACATAATTTAGAAATGAATTACCAGGTTTTACTTCGTAAATCGAAAATTAATGAATTAATCAAAAGCGCGGTAATTATATATCAAACTCTTGAAACTGTAAATGTGCTAATTGATATAAATAGAATCAGTTTCAGATTAGGTTGGTTCTTGCAAAGACTATTAATATTATCTAGGAACATTTATATGTGACGTGCTTTGCAGTGGATAAACTATTCATGTTTTTTGTTAGCTGACCCTTTCACTTACATATCAATTTGCAATCAATTAGTTATTTTCATACTCATATTTTTTATGGCAAAACAACGTTTGCCGGGTCAGCTAGTATATATATATATATATATATATATATATATATATATATATATATATATATATATATATATATTAAAGAAGTTAGTTTTGATGTTGAGAAATATGAGTAAGTTCTTCAAGGGCAATACATCAAATAAAAGGCAAAGATTTAGAAGTTAATCTTTAATTTTTTCCAAATGTTTCGACATAGGATTTTATGTCATCATCAGTGGATCTACAGAATGAACATTGAAAAATTAATATAAACTAGGAAAAAATGACAATTTGGAAAAAGAACTATAGATACAAGTATCATAATTGTAACAATAACAATTATAACTAAACAGAGAGACAAACATAAGAAATGAAAAGTAAAAAGAAATATATACAAACATACAAAGCGTAATATATATACATAAATATACATATAAACAGACATATATATATATATATACGATATACATGTATGAACACGTACATATATACATATATATATACACATAATACATATATATATATATATATATATATATATATATATATATATACTCATATACATACACAAATGTATATATACATATATACATATACATATATATATATATATATATATATATATATATATATATATATAAACAACAAAGGTAACTTACATAAATAAGGTCTT
The DNA here is from genome assembly GCF_003426905.1 of Ctenocephalides felis. Classification (NCBI taxonomy): domain Eukaryota; kingdom Metazoa; phylum Arthropoda; class Insecta; order Siphonaptera; family Pulicidae; genus Ctenocephalides; species Ctenocephalides felis. The sequence goes on from NW_020538753.1 coordinate 3,067, forward strand.
AAATCAGTAACTAGCGTATGGCACATAATTTTGCACTATCATATATACACTAACTTGTTTTTTTGTTTTTGTTGAACAGAGCATAGCAAAATATTTGTTGAATATAATATATTTTTCACGGAAAAAGTAGTTTATGCGTACATTCCCGAGGCAGTAATGTCACATGTGCTTAAAAATTGTTTGGAGAGACCGAAAAGGATAGTTGGCGAGTTTTTTTACAATCAGTGTTCCGAAGTATGGGTGAAGAGGCTAAGATTCAAAGTTTGGGATCGTGCCGCGTAAGGATAGGTTTACAGGTTCGGAATTAAGCTAGTTAAGGGGAAACAAATTTGGAAATATTATTGAGTATCACCTGATAATTTTCACAGAGTAAAGAGGCATCACACCTTTTATTAATGCAAGATTTAGAAATGCTGATTAGACAAGATTCAGCAAATCTTCTCTGAATAATGTTCCGTTCGTGATGAAGTATACTAGCGTTATAAAAGTTAAAAGAATGTTTAAAATTTTTTATATGTTCTGTTATTTATCATTTGTTTGATTTTGTCGTGGGTTTTTTGAGTTATTATCATGTTGTTTTAGTCGTTTTATTAAAATCTGTCCAGTTTCACCTATGTAAATGGAATCACAATCATTGCATTTTAATTTATAGACAATATTTGATGTGCGTTCTAAACTAGTGGGTGATAACCCTTAGCTCTCTTTTTTCCAACCTCAAATCACCCACTAGTTTAGAACGCACATCAAATATTGTCTATAAATTAAAATGCAATGATTGTGATTAGCTTTTAGATAGAACGCTGTTTTGTATGGAAATAGCATGAAAAATTTTTCAAAAATTTTGCAAAGCGTCGAATCTTCAATACAAAATGACCCGAATTTTCACTTTTAATTCATTTGTCGCTAAGTTATATCTACAAAATTTTTTTTTAATTTTCAAAATTTTTTCCTTGCTATTTCCATACGAAGTTTGATTGAATTGTGCACTATCTGAAAGTTAATATTAAGAGCTAAAACTTTCAGAGAATTGTTTTTAATCAATTTGGAATCATTTCAATTAATCCAGAGAAATAAATTTCAGGTTATTCATACTCTCATTCGAGTAATTCAATGCTCTCAGAAAGATGCTATTGAGTATGTTACAAATATTGATCGCGAAGGCAGAGCAGTAGTAAAATGTGCTACTTTTCAACACTGTGATACATTGAAAACAGAGATTGAGCGATATACTGCAAGACATGCATCAGTTCCACTTAAAGTTGTAGTTATGCACTGTGATGTAATCTCACATCAAATTCATGCTTTAAAAATGTTATCTTGGTCGGTATTTCTTATATTGATTGTTTGATAAGATAATGTTTGGTATATAATAACACTTTCAAATTAGGTTGCAAGGATTTTTAAGCCAATTAGAGGGATTACGCTTAATATTTAGTGAGGTAGCTTTGAAGGAAAGAGCTGATGGTTCATCAATTATTGAGGGTATACTACAAAGAGACTTTTATCTTTGGAAAGCGGCTAGATCAAGTTGGCATCGTTTGTTTATATCTGGAATGTTATTAGAATACCAGAGCAAAAAGGCTCTTGCAACAGTATTCACTAAGAATTACGGATCAGTTATGAAAGATTTTATTAAAGATGACCATGACCCTTCTTTTTCAATCTCGTCATTGAGTGTGCAAATATTTACTGTTCCCACCCTGGCACATTATTTAATTGCAGAACAAGATGTTTTGTTCATTCTAATGAATACATTTTTATCAGAGTGTGCTGAAAAATGTAATGATGAAGGAAAATTAGTTTTCACAAAATCAAGACAGAATCAGAACAGCTCACAAAATAATCATAATATGCTGGCATTTAAAAGGGCACAATATATATTATATGACCTTCGCTATCTTTTAAGTGCAAAACCAGAAGTCTGGACTGAAGAGTTGCGAAAAGGCTTTTTGGTTGGTGTAGCTCAAATACTTAAGTTGTTTTTTTGCATGCAAGGTATGGATGCTGTTGTACGTCAAATGGGACATCATGTAGATTATGAACCAGAGTGGGAATCTGCTTTTAACTTACACATAAAACTTGCACATATCATAACTTTGATGCTAGAATGGTGCTCAACAGATATGGCTGTTCTTTTAAATGCTTACAAATGCACTTTAAAAAAGCTCATATCGAATATGGACTCAGATATAACTACTAAAGTTCATGAGTTGGTTGACCATAGCGCATCGTGCATAGTTTATGACGTATCATCTCAACCTGTTTCCATACATTTACCTTTATCTAGATTTCTTGCAGGTTTGCACTTGAATTTAGAGAAGTTTAATTTGAGCTTCTATAGCGATAAACTTACAGGAACAATTAAACCTGTACCACCTGAACATATAATAGAACCAGTATTAAGAACACAAGCATTGATTGCACAAGTCAATGCAGGAATGTGGCGTAGGAATGGGTATTCCCTGTTAAATCAAGTGTATTTTTATCACAATGTAAAATGTAGGTCAGAAATGTTAGATAAAGACATTGTGTTACTTCAAATTGGTGCTACTTTGATAGAAAGCAATGAATTTTTAATTCATGTTCTGCATAAATTCACTTTATTGAATTGGATAGATCCAAACTTTGAGAGAAAAAGTTTAGTTCGGAACCCTGAAGAAGACACAATGCGGCAGATTATTAACCTTGTCGAAGAGTTTTTAGGACTTTTAATTACTATAATTGGTGAAAGACATGTTCCTGGCATAAGCCATTGCACTAATGATGATAGAATTAAAAAAGAAATTATACAACAACTTTGTATTAGGCCAATGCCTCACTCAGAACTCAACAAAACATTACCAGATGACATACACCATGAAACTGGTTTGGAAAATGTTATAGACCAGGTAGCTAATTTTAATAAACCTACAAATTCGGGTGGAAAAGGTATATACGAATTAAAACCAGAATTCTTTGATGAATATAATGTATTCTTTTATCACTACACTCGTGAAGAGCTTTCTTTATCAGAAGAAACTCAAAGAAGTCGACGGAAGGCAGCTGGTCAATTGGAATGTTGTCCTCCACCCAAGTTGCTTAAATTGAAAGATTCTTTCAGGTATGCTAAGTAATTATGTTACTAAATAAAAATTAAAAACAACATTCTTAGTACTGAATAATTTTAATTTCAATGTTTTAATTACTTTGATATCATGCATATATATTTATAAAATAAATAAAACCACAAACATTTTTATATATATCTTCTATATATATAAAAAAAGTCGGGTTTTTCTTCCTGACGAAATAACTCTAATTGATTTCGACAATTTTGCATTCTTTGGGAAGGTCTCGGGCTCCGCAAGGTTTATAGCTAAGAAAATTAGTGGTGCATGGCATCGTGCCCTAATGCAAATTGCTGGAACTTCACGCACCGTAATTAAAAATTCGAGTAATGACATTAGTGAGAATTATCAGAATTATGCTTGGTTAAGTCAACGAGCAATTCTTGCCGCCAAGAAATATGATGTACACGCACTGAATTTCACCATTCAATCAAAAATTGCTGGCGATTTGGTGACATACCAATGATTCTGACTGGTCCTCCGTTTGACTTCAAACGATTGCAATTTCCAGTTCGTCTTTTGTTCGCAATAACAAGTCGCAAGGCCAATTGCTTAGTGTTTGCGGGATAAATTTCAAATAGATTATTTAGAAAATTATTGTTTTTCACATGGGCATTTATATGTTGCCTGTTCACGAGTTGGAAAACCATCCCCTTTGTTTGTGTTAACGTCAGACCAAAAAACAAAAAATGTGGTTTACCAAAGAGCACTTCAATGAAACGGATAATTTGTGGATTTACATTCATTTACTTAGAGAAGTTCAACTAAAAAACACTTCAATTTTTGTAATAAAATCAAATTTTTCCTTTTCAAATATAGAACAAACAAAAAATTTCTTTATCTTTCCCACGAAACCATCTGGTGGCGAAACGGAGTTCGTCGGGTTTGCTAGTTATATATATATATATATATATATATATATATATATATATATATTGAATGGTAGAGTCTTGGATTTGTGTATATTTTGTAGAGTTTCGAACAAGAATCCAAAAATAATACAAAATAAAAAACAAGAAAAGTTTTTAAAAAAACAATTTCTTTATTTAATTATTTGTTTATTGTCGACGTTTCGGAACTAGGTACGTTCCATCTTCAGGACATCTGTCAAGAAACATGATCTTGATGAGATTTTAGCAAACAATATGTTTAGGAAAAGAAAATAGATTTTTCTTAAATAATGAATTAAATTGTAAAAAATATAATAATGTACAGAAATATGATAATATGTTCAAAATAAAAATGATAAAAATAAATGAGTGGATTATCAGAACAGGATATTAAACATAATAGAAAATTTTTTTGAAAGTTATGGAAATTTTTTAAGAAAAGGTTAATGACAAAGTTGAATTAATTACCTGTATGTTTGAATATTTGTTAGCACTTTTTCACTAAACAAGCTTTTTTAACAAAAATGATTTTGTGAGTTAATTTTCCGCCGAATAATTAGATTTTGTAAATCAAAATTACTAAAAAATTTGTCTTTTTTAAAATTATTATTTGAAAACACAAATAATATTGTTCTCTGGATGTTGTTCGATTGGTTTTCGAAAATTAACTAAATGAAACTGGTGTGCCTTTTGTAACACGTGTAAGTGTTTCTCGTTCAAGTGTTTACACGTGTTACAAAAGGCACACCAGTTTCATTTAGTTAATTTTCGAAAACCAATCGAACAACATCCAGAGAACAATATTATTTGTGTTTTCAAATAATAATTTTAAAAAAGACAAATTTTTTAGTAATTTTGATTTACAAAATCTAATTATTCGGCGGAAAATTAACTCACAAAATCATTTTTGTTAAAAAAGCTTGTTTAGTGAAAAAGTGCTAACAAATATTCAAACATACAGGTAATTAATTCAACTTTGTCATTAACCTTTTCTTAAAAAATTTCCATAACTTTCAAAAAAATTTTCTATTATGTTTAATATCCTGTTCTGATAATCCACTCATTTATTTTTATCATTTTTATTTTGAACATATTATCATATTTCTGTACATTATTATATTTTTTACAATTTAATTCATTATTTAAGAAAAATCTATTTTCTTTTCCTAAACATATTGTTTGCTAAAATCTCATCAAGATCATGTTTCTTGACAGATGTCCTGAAGATGGAACGTACCTAGTTCCGAAACGTCGACAATAAACAAATAATTAAATAAAGAAATTGTTTTTTTAAAAACTTTTCTTGTTTTTTATTTTGTATTATTTTTGGATTCTTGTTCGAAACTCTACAAAATATATATATATATATATATATATTCACATACATATGTGCATGCATACATACCTTTGTCATAATTATTTTGTAGGATGTTTGTATATTTTTTGACTAAATATGAACTTATTTTGAAATTTATCATTTAATGTTTGAAAAAGTGGTTTGTTTTCTTGATTTGAAAAAAAATTTGGAATGATATAGTACATATTTTATCACCTTGTATAAACAAATATTTTTAATTTTATTTAAAAGTTCTTTTATATTAAAACTAAATTAATGGGTAATTAAATAATTTCACATCCCAATAAAAATTTATTTTTCAGCATTTTAAGTAATTTACTACAATGCGATATTATGTTATTCATTATGCAAACTGTCCTTACTCGAAGCATTGACTTAAGAGCTAGAAGTTTTTCGGAAACACAATTACATAAGGTACATAAGATTTTTGTCAATTAATTGTTATATACTTTACATTAATTTAACCATAAATTTTTGCATCTTTTTTTATAGATAGTACATCTTATAGGATATGCCTTGCAGGAGGAAGAGTCACAGAATTATCCTTATTTTACTTTTACAACTAGAGCTCAAAAGTGGAATATTTTAAAGTATTTGGAGCAATTAGTGAATAGCCCTCGGGTAATAATTTTTTTTATATTACCATACTTCATGAAACACAAAACTGATTTTTGATCTTGTATTAGGTGGAAATTCATAAAGATTTATTAACTTGGGTAGTTACAAAGTATAAGCAGATGACTAGTGATTCTGCCAGTTTGGAAAAGACTCCTACTTTGGACACTTCTACTTCTGAGTCTAATGTATCTAGCAAGGAATGGCGTACAAAAATGGCAGCACAGCAAAGAGCGAAAATTATGGCTCAAATGGCATCCCTACAGACAAATTTTATGAAAAAAAATGCAGATGCTTTTGCAGCAGAAGCAGAGGAAAGCACAGGAACTAGTGATAACCTAATAGAAGCTGATAATGTTATTCCAGATAGTTCACAACAACCAATATGTTTAGGACCTAATCAAACTTTTAGATTTGTTGAACAACAGAAGTACACCTGTATTCTTTGTCAAGAGGATAGTATTGTTTCTGTTGATGGACCACCTTTGGTACTATCTGCTTTTGTCCAGCAATCCACTGTGTTATTCCAGCACAGAGGATTAGACTCAAAACTTGCATTCAAGGAAAGTCCTTATTTTTTAAGTCCTGCCCTTGGTTCAGCGGCTCATACTAGCACTTGTGGACATGTTATGCATAGCTCTTGTTGGAATAATCAAATGCAATCTATCAGTGCTTCTGAAGCAAGGAGGCCGTACAGATTACGTCAACTCTCCAGTTATGATGTGGATAAAAAGGAATTTCTTTGTCCTCTTTGTGAATGCCTCACAAACACTGTTATACCCGTAGTACCTCCTTTATACAATATTCAACCTAATAATCATGTAGTTTCTGATTTAACCTTTGAACAATTTGTACAATGCATACAGCAAACTGTTTCATTATCGTTGGTGTTGCATGAACGTCATACTGATGATAAACTGGTTGAATTTGATGAATTATTTGGTGAACATAAAGAGAAAGTTCTCGAAGGTCTAACATTGCAAACTGAACTTATTAAACCACCACAATTACAAACTGTTACAGATAGTTTATCGACAGATGTGGGCTGTTCTTTCCAAAGACTATTTCCTACATTTAGTGCAATTAAATTCAGCAAAGAAATCATTGATGCTCTTACACTATTTGCCAGAGCGAGTACAGTCAAGTCACTCACATCTTCAACTAGATTAAATGAGCCAATGATGTGTTTTAGAACTTGCACATACACTATTCTGTCTCTGGAAATATTATTAAGAGATTCGCGTAAGTCACTCCTAGGAGATTTATCTAGCAGACAAAGGGATTGCATACGCAGTTTAGTTAGGCTTTGTGGTGTTACACCATCAATATATCACTTTCATGGTGATTTCTCAATATTGCTTTTAAAAGTACTGATGGATGATGTGAGTGGTCCTTGTATTTTAGAATGGGACACTTTTAGCATGCTTGTACCATTGACATTTACTATTTCCAGTCTTTTCTGCAAATATGATCAGTGTGCTATTGCCTGTGGTGGAACTTTAGATCACCACCTTCTCAATTTACTCTTCTTATCACACATTGTAAAAATATTAATCACAATTGATATGGATGTTTCAAATATGGACACAGAGGATATTGAACACAATTGTACAGAAATAGTAGAATATGCCAGATTCATAAAAAGGATATGCAAATTAAGTACGAGTTTGAATGAAAATTCTCTAGAACAAAATGTTAAACACGCTTGCATGCCATTTTTACGGTGCTGTGCAATATTTTACCATTTTCTAACAGATATTCCAGCACCTAATAGTTTAACGGAAAGTTTGGGTAATTATGAGGAATTATGTGATTACTTAGGACTAGAAAGTAATATTAATAAAATGGTTAGTTATAGTTATGCAAAAGACTTAGCCAAAACTTGGTGTTCTAACAAGAATGTTGCTGTAAGATTACAAACTGATATGAAAGATGGCTTGGTTATACAACCCATAGTTGTTCCCAAACTTGTGAAGTTACCTAATGATTATAGTGAATTAATTAATGCTGTATCATTATTTACATGTCCCAATAGTGAAAGAGATGATTCTCGAAATCCAACTATGTGTTTAGTGTGTGGTTTAATGTTGTGCTCTCAGAGTTATTGTTGTCAAACCGAGCTGGAAAAATCTCCTGTTGGAGCATGCACTTATCATAGCCAAGTTTGTGGGGCGGGAGCAGGTGTTTTTCTAAGAGTGAGAGAGTGTGAAGTTCTTTTCTTATCTGCTCACAGCCGAGGATGCTTTGTGTCACCGCCTTATTTGGATGAGTATGGGGAGACTGATCAAGGTTTACGTAGAGGAAATCCTTTAACATTATGTGCTGATAAGTTCCAAAAATTACAGCACATATGGCTAGGCCACGGCATACATGAAATTATTTCTAGAGCTATAGAAACTAATACTAATTTAGCCACAGTTGCTACTCAGTGGCAGCACTTGTAATTTGAATTTTCAACATCTTACATAAATTAAAATTGAAGAAGTTACAGCGAATGATGTGTGTTATATTACCAGTCTTTATAGCATGTTGTTAGATATATAAATTATATAATATATTGAATAAATATAATCAGACCTATAAATCAAGATTATTAATCAAACTTTCCAACCTTTTATGGGCCATGTTTCACTTTAATGTTTCTAAAATGATGAGTTTTAAGAATGAATCACAATTAATGTGCCATCAAAACATTACGATTAAACTTCCTAAATATTTAACAAAATCTGGTATTCCAAATTAATTTTAATACTGATATTTTTATATTTATTTAACGCAACACTTTAGCTTGCTTACATTTATTGTGCTTGCTGCACAAAAATGTAATTAAATGATATTTTGAGTATTATAAGCCTTTGAATGATACTATTTAAGAGTCAATACAAACAACAGCACTGTAATGAAAAATTATTTAAATTTTGTTGAATTCATTTTGTCATTAGATTTTGTCAATTTTTTTTTTCAATATATTTTACAGTTACAACATAAAACTAGTTTGAAATAAGTGGCGACTTTTCATGTGTTTTCAATATCTAGGCTAAATAATGAGGGAGAAAATTGAAAATTAGTATAACGGATTTTTATCTCGTCAGTGGATCCGATGGTGCATGGAAAGGCGCCCATACCGTTTAATCACAGTTTAAATTTTATATATGTATATATAGCTTAAAATGATTTATTTTCTTATTTTTTGTTTGGAGAATCAATAAAACGAAATTATTAAATGATAATTATAAAATTATATTTTGAGGATCATGAAGTGGCGGATTGTTGTTTGTGGGGTTGCGTGTCCACACTATAGTTATTAGCAAAATCAGATAATAATTTCATATGCGCTTGCATACATGTGAAGTTAAACAACTATTCATCATATTATAAATTATTAATATATACATATTATTGAGAGAAATTGAGTGAGTGTGTCGGAATAAAATCTTGGAGGTACATAAAGAAAGAGGTAAATTTTTAAACATCTTTATTATTCTAGATGAAAAAAATTTCAGATTGATTCAGAATCAAATAAGTATTGTTCTTTGATTTAATACCTTAAAGCAAATTCTAGAAAGTCACCTGGGCCAGACAGATTTACTATTAAAATGTAAAACAACTGTATTTAATTGACTGAAAAATGTAAGGCGCAACCGACTTAAAAACTTAGATTTTTTTTTGCCAAGATTGAATAGACTGAAAAGCGTGGATTTTTTTGACATGTTTGAATTGAGTGAAAAAGCACATTCTCTTAAATATAGAATGCATGTGCCTTTGCGGGTATTAAAACTTTGGTCATTAATTATTAATGATGTTTAAATAAGTCGTGTAAAATATTTGTGTCTCGATTCTCAGATTTGCGCATTGACCAAAATTTTTTGTCCAAAAATTTTTTTTGACCAAAAATTTTTTTCCCAGAATTTTTTCCCAGAATTTTTTCCCAGAATTTTTTTTTTTTTTTTTTTTGACCAAAAATTTTTGGACCAAAACTTTTTTGACCAAAATTTTTTTGCCCAAAATTTTTTACTCTTTTTTTTTTTCCAAAAAATTCTTCTGACCAAACTTTTTTTGAACAAAATTTTTTGATCAAAAATTTTTTTCCCAAATTTTTTTTTTCCCTGAATTTTTTTTGACCAAAAAATTTTTTTGCCCAAAAAAATTTTTTTACTCAAATTTTCTTTCGAAAAAATTCTTTTTACCAAACTTTTTTTGAACAAAATTTTTTGACCAAAAATTTTTTTCCCAAATTTTTTTTTGAGCAAAAAGTTTTTTCCCAGAATTTTTTTGACCAAAAATTTTTGGACCAAAACTTTTTTGACCAAAAAATTTTTTGCCCAAAATTTTTTTACTCAAATTTTCTTACCAAAAAATTCTTTTGACCAAACGTTTTTTGACCAAATTTTTTTTGAACAAAATTTTTTGACCAAAAATTTTTTTTTCTAAAATTTTTTGACCTAAAATTTTTTTTCTAAAATTTTTTTTCCCAAATTTGTTTTTGACAAATCCATGGTTACCGTTGCTCGCATGGATTTTTTAATTAAATCAATATGAATAACAATAATATTTACTTACACTTTGTAGCTACTAATGATAAGTAATTATTTGCACCGTACCTAATTATTTATTTCAAATAGTGATACAATAATAATATTAATTAATAAATAATTGTTATATTCTGATTAAAGAAATGTATGGGTAATTTTATGTTAGCGACGGTTACCATTGCAACCGTTGCTAACTTGAAAATTTCAATTCATCAATAGCACACGACGTGCAGTACAGCTAGGAAAATGTTAGTCAGATCCTTTCCGAAAAATTTTCTGGTTACTAGAGCTGATAGATTGTCATTTGTTTTTCAGTGAAGTGTCAATAGATTTTGTGAAATAAGTAATAAGTCCGGAATTGATTCTAAATCTTGCCTTTTTAAAGGCACCGGGCTTAATACTTACAAGGTAATATACACCTTGTTCAGTGTTCTAAATTTTAAAGGTGAACGTGCCTTTTGCTGACTCCTCTTTCCAAACACTGGGTCGGTGTTGGTAATGGTTAGAGGATAAGCGCATTTTAGAAAGTGATTTTTCTAAATTTATTTGTTTTAAGTACTTTTGATTTATTTTCTTAAAATCAGTGCCGAGTATATTGAAGAGCCCAAGGATATTCCCAGGCAGAAGCCTGGGAAGAAGATCAAAATGAGCATGGAGGTACAGACCAGCGGTGCCCTCAAAAACAAATTCAATGCACTATCGGACCGATCGGACATGGATACAGACAGGGAGTTGAACGAATATAGAAAAGTGTCACGGAGAAAGAGAGCTAAGAAGAAGGAACCAGAGGGAAATGTTGGACAGCAGCCATCCGAGTCTGGCAATCGAGAATCACCGAACAAGTTAAGCAAAACACCTGAGAAAATACCACCCATCATCATCAAGGCAAACTTAGAATTGAAAACAATAAAGTACATCAGAGACATAACTAAGATCCAATTTAGATATCAGTTTTTCAACACGCAATTACACAAAATTTTTACAGATACAATCCAGGAACACGAGCAAGTTAAAAAGGTATTGAGAGAATGCCATTACCAATTCTACACATACTCGATGAGAAAAGATTTGCCGAAGAAAATTACAATGACTGGACTTCATCCTTCGATACCCGAAGCTGAAGTTTGCGAAGACCTCTTATTGAAAGGAGTTAAAGTCAGACAAGTGATACAGATCAAACGAAAGTTATCGGATGGCAGCCAACATAAGCTGCCCATATACATTGTCTCTCTGGAGAAAGATCAAGACATGTCGGAGCTGAAGCAAATTAGTAACATTGGAGGGCACATCTTCTCTTGGGAGACATACAGGTCACAAAATAGGGCTCTACAGTGTCACAACTGTTTGAATTTTGGACACACATCGTACACCTGCGATATGAAGTACAGGTGTATAAAGTGCCTCGAGATGCACGCGCCAGGTGCGTGCAAGAAACTACTAACCGAGGCACCGATGTGTGTCAATTGTAAGAAAGAACACCCGGCGAACTATTCTCAGTGCTCCGCACTCCTTAATTTCATTGAGAAGAAGGAAAACGATACTCTTAAGAGAAGAAAAGTATATGCGCCAGCTCCAACACCAATGCCACTGACAAGAAGTTTCTCGTCAGCTCTAAATCCGACAAACACCGGCCCTAACTTCAAACCTGATTATCCTCAACTCTCTGTCCCACGGACATCATACCGACCTCCGCTGCAGTCCACACTATCACCGGCCTGGCCTTCACCATCACCAAGACCAGCACCGATCCGGCCAACATCATCAATGGTCGAGTTTACAACCAACCAGCCAGATCCAGATCTCAACACTCCGGAAGGACTCTTTACTGCTATGGGCGAGATCAGGAAGCTATTTGCGGATCCCCAGGTAAAGCAAATTTTCAGTGAGCTATACAAACTGACAAAAACACTAAACACAAACATGACTTATAACGACAAATACACAACAATTTTGAACTTTCTTACATCATCACAATAAACCAATCGCAAGACTTACAAATAATGCATTTCAATTCTAATGGACTTAAAAACAACATTGACGAACTGAGACAGACGATAACAAAATACGATCTGGACATAGTACTGATTAACGAGACACACTTCAAACCTACGGACAGACTCTATATGAACAATTACAAAGTTTACAGAAACGACAGACAGACGGACGCACGCGGATGGGGCGGCACTGCGATTTTGATTAAGTCTAACATCAGACACGAGCAAGTGCCAAACCTGACAGCGGGCAGTTCTGAAATAACAGCTATTAATGTATACAAGAGAGGTCAAAAAGTAACCATAATATCGATTTACATCCCGGCAAGCAGACTAGAACATACGGACTTACAAAGACTACTGGACTCGAACAGATTTGTACTTATGGCAGGAGACTTTAACGCACAACACACATCTTGGAACTGTAACTTCAACAACGCGAACGGAAACAGACTTTACGAATACCTGACCGAACACAACACCACAGACGCACAACTACATTATCCTGACACGCCGACCAGATACGCCACCGTACAGACGCACCACCACAGTACGATCGATTTGGCATTGACAAAAAATCTACACGTAACATCCGAACCCATAACAAGAACACTTTTCAACTCCGACCATAATCCAGTTTTCATGACCATTTCAGACAGACTAGACGTCGACCAGACTCCCAAACGCAAATTTTTAGATTACACCAGAGCCAACTGGCCAATTTTCAGAGACATCATCACAGACAACACACGACACACTATGCCAATCGATACCAACACTGACATTGAGGAGGCTGTAACACACCTTACACTGACAATCACAGACGCCGTACAACAGACTATACCGACACTAGACTCAAGAACAACACCAGCCAACGACTTGCCAGAACATATTTTATTGAAAATACAACTTAAAAATCATACAAAGAAACTGTGGCAACGTACCGGTGACAGACTACTCAAGGAACATGTTAACAGACTGACAAAAATTATTTCCAACGAAATACGTGACCACCGAAACAGCACTTGGACCAAAAGACTCGAGAACATAAATACTGACCCACACACAATTTGGCAGACAGCAAAAAGACTGACGCAAAAACCAACATCCATACCTCCACTCAAATTAACTGACAATAATTACGCAACGACACCAGCAGACAAGGCGGAAATATTGGCAAAAAACTTTGAAAACATACATAAACAAAATGCCAATATGTCAAACGCAGACCTGAAACAAGACGTACACGAGACAATTCAAGACTTCACTGACCTCCACAGGGACAAAGACTTACGAATAGACCCTGCCACAGTTTCCGAAATAAAGACAATAGTTAAAAAATTACCGAACAGAAAAGCACCAGGACCGGACGGACTACAAAACATAATACTTAAACAACTGCCGACGAACGCCTACATTTTACTTACGCGCATAATAAATAGACTAATGACAAAAGGCTGCTTTCCCGCTTCTTGGAAAACCTCCATCATATTTCCAATAGTGAAGCCAAGGAAACAGCCAGACATACCACAGAACTACAGACCGATCAGCCTCCTCAACACAATGAGTAAGGTAGCCGAAAAGGTACTACTCAAAAGACTTAACAAACACATAAGACACAACAAAATTATACCTGACACACAATACGGATTCAAAGAACGACACTCTACACTACACCCACTGACAAAACTCATAGAAAATACAGTACTCAACTTCAACAGACGAAACCATACCGGATTGGTGTTACTCGACTTTGAGAAGGCATTTGACACCATCTGGATGGACGGACTTGTACATAAACTTATCCAACTCAACTTTCCACCGTACATAACGAGAACTTTACACTCATACCTTTCAGACCGTAACTTCACTGTACAAGTAGACAACGGACTTTCGACGGTTAAACAAGTGACGGCGGGAGTACCGCAGGGCTCGATCCTGGGACCATCCTTGTTTAACGTCTACATTCACGACATACCCACTGACGCCGACACAACGTTACTGACGTTTGCTGACGACACTGCCATATACAAATCATCACGATCACCGACGCTACTGACTACAAAGATACAGACACACATAGACAAGCTGATGAAATATACTGACAAATGGCAGATTAAAATCAATCCGCAAAAGACGGAGGCAATTTTATTTACAAAGAGCCAAAATGCCATGACTAGACTGACTGACTTGGACAAAATTAAAGTATTGGACTGTGAAGTTGAGTGGTCGAAGGATGTCAAATATCTTGGTGTGACCCTGGACCATAGACTCAGCTTCACAAAACATATTAATACAAAAATTGGACAGGCTTACGGGATGTTGAATCTACTGAGACCTCTCTTGAACCAGAACAGCCCGCTAAGCGTGAAGAACAAGCGAACACTTTACTTGACACTAATAAGACCGATACTGACATACGCCGCTCCGGCATGGAACGCGACGACTAAGACTAACTTACGAAAACTACAGACATTACAAAATAAGACACTACGACTCGTACTCAACAAAATAAGGAACCCACTGACTAGACATTACTACTCTTCAAAATACATACACAAACAGACTGACTTACCAACCATACTAGACTTTATAAAAAAGCTCACTGAGAATTTTTATCTAAAATGTGGGGATCATCCTAATGTTAACATCGCGGGCCTCGGCCAATACACAAGAGACGATATTTGGTATGGCAATCACGCCATGCCAAAATATATACTGATCGACCCATAGCGGTAATTGATACTTGGATGAGAATAAATCTTTTATTTTTGTTTTTCTTTTTAATTGTATAATTAACTATTATTATAAATATTGCTTTGTGGTTTTTTTGGGGGAAAAAGTTTCTTTCCTCTTTTTTGCCACACGATTTGTCAAAAAGTTTTACATATACTTTAATTATTGTTTGAAAAACCAAATCCAATGAAGGATACAATACCTACGGGTAATAAACCCATGTTATAATATGCAATGTACATACTTTTATATATTGAAATATATAGTCTTTGAATTGAATTGAATTTTCTGGTAGAATGAACAACTGGATTGATCGCTAAGTATCGGTCTTGTATTGCGTCTTTTGTAAACAAAGCGCAAATTTGTCAGGGGCTTGCTCCGCTTCCGACGCTAAATTATAAGGTGAACGTGCCTTTTGCTACTTTCATTTCAAATTCTGGGTCGGAATTGGTAATGGATTGAAAGTCAGCACATTTGAAAGTGTTATTCAAAATTTTCTAAAACCAGTACAGTATTTTATATTTTAATAAATTCAGTGGACATCGTAAGAAAAACGCCAGAATTCCCGGGCGGGAGCCTCGGGAAATGTCGCAAGACATGATGGACGTCTTGACGAGCACCGTCCTAAAAAACAAGTACCAGGCATTATCGGACCGGAGTGAAATGGACACGGATCGAGAGATAGACGAGTACCGGACAGTCAAACGCAAGAAGCGGTTGAAGCAAAACAACGCAGACAATGTGATAGGAAACCAGACTGTTAACACTCTGAAGCCATCTGCATCGAAAACGGGGAATTTAGCACCCAAGAACACCACCGTAACAGATCCAAAGATTCCACCTATCATCGTCAAAGGCCAGCTGGATTTAAAAGTGATCAAATATATCAAAGATACGACGAAAATAATATTCAGGACCCAATATTTAAAACCCCAATTACACAAAATTTTCGCCGATACGATTGCAGATCACGAAAAATTAAAAAGCATACTAAGGGATTGTGATTTTCAATTTTACACCTATACTATGCAGCACGACATCCCTAAGAAAATCACTATCACTGGCCCAGACATGACTGAAACGGTGGTTCTAGAAGAGCTGAAAGCCAAGGGCATTAAGGTAAAGCAGGTGGTCCAAATTAAGAAGAAGGAATCGGACGGCAGTCAGCGCAAACTCCCTATATATATTGTCCTTCTAGATAAGGAACAAGAGATGGCCAAACTTAAGGAAATAAACAATATAGAAGGGCATATATTCAAATGGGAGAGTTACAGGCCACTAAATAAGACTATACAGTGCCACAAGTGCCTGAACTTCGGCCATACCTCGTACACGTGCGACATGCGGTATAGATGCATAAAATGCACGAACGTGCACCCACCGGGAGTGTGCACGAAGCCAACAACCGAGGAACCGAAATGCGTGAACTGCCAAGAGAACCACCCGGCTAACTACTCACAATGTCCAGCTCTAATTAACTATAGAGCAAAAAGGGATAAAGATGCGCAAAAGAGACACCAAACATACAGACCAGCGCCAACACCCGCGCCGCTGACGAGGAGCTTCTCGTCAGCTTTAAAACCCACCAACGATGGCCATAACAACAGATCTGCGTTTCCTGAACTCCCGGTACCATCATCACCACGAACACAGCCGGCCTCCCAGTATCCATCGCCGAAGATCCAGCCAGCACCAGAACCGATCCGGCCAGCATCCTCACGAATTCGGCCTACCACCAGCCAGTCCGATCCAGACCTGAGTACACCGGAGGGACTATTTACTGTTATGGGTGAGATCAGGAAGTTATTCGCGGATCCCGAGGTAAGACAAATTTTCAGTGAGCTTTATAAACTGACAAAGACATTGAACACAAATATGACTTACAATGACAAATACACAACCATACTTAACTTTTTAACGGCATGCCCATAAATCACGCACGCGACATACACATAATGTACTTCAACTCCAACGGACTCAAAAACAACGTAGACGAACTGAAACAGACCATAACAAAATATGACTTGGACATTGTACTAATTAACGAGACACACCTGAAACCTACGGACAGACTTTACATCAGCAACTATAAAGTATACAGGAACGACAGACCGACAAACTCACGCGGATGGGGAGGCACTGCAATATTGATCAAGTCTAATATCAGACACGAGCAAGTGCCAAACCTGACAGCGGGCTGTTCTGAAATAACAACTATTAATGTATACAAAAGGGGTCAAAAAGTGACTATAATATCGATTTACATCCCGGCAAGCGGACTGCAACTGACGGACCTACAAAACCTACTTGACTCAAATACACACGTCTTAATGGCAGGAGACTTCAACGCGCAACATACATCCTGGAACTGCAACTACAACAACGCGAACGGAATCCGACTCTACGAATATCTGACGGAACACAACACCACGGACGCACAACTACACTATCCTGACACGCCGACCAGATACGCCACCGTACAGACGCACCATCACAGCACGATCGACCTGGCCTTGACAAAAAATCTTCACATAACATCCGAACCCATAACTAGAACACTTTTCAACTCTGACCATAACCCTGTTTTTATGACTATCTCTGACAGACTCGACGTCGACAATACTCCAGAACGCAACATTTTGGATTATTCCAGAGCCAACTGGCCACTTTTTAGAGAAATTATTACAGACAATATACGACACACGATACCCATAGAGACCAATACAGACATAGAGGAGGCTGTGACACATCTGACACGGACGATCACGGACACCATCCAACACACAATACCGCTGCGACACGCAAATACATCCACATTTGACACGCTTCCTCAACAAATATTAGTAAAAATTAAATTAAAGAACAATATAAAGAAACTGTGGCAACGTACTGGTGACAGACTACTAAAGGAACACGTAAACAGACTGACAAAAATTATTCATAATGAGATACGTGAGCACCGGAACGACACTTGGACTAAAAAACTAGAAACCATCAACACTGACCCGCACAAAGTTTGGCAAACAGCCAAAAGGCTGACGAGGAAAACAACACCTATCCCGCCACTCAAACTACCTGACAACAACTACGCCACGACACCAGCAGACAAAGCAGAAATTTTAGCAACACACTTTGAAAACATACACAGACAAAACGCCGACATGTCCAACGCAGACTTAAGACGAGACGTACGCAATTCTATTCAAAATTTTACTGAACAATTTAACGACAAAGACCTACGAATAGACCCTGCCACAGTTTCAGAAATAAAGTCGACAATCAGAAAACTACCGAACAGGAAAGCACCCGGACCGGACGGACTACAAAATATAATACTGAAACAACTACCAACGAACGCATACATACTAATCACACGACTGGTTAACCGTATAATGGCCAAAGGCCACTTTCCTGCTTCATGGAAAACATCAACCATATTTCCTATCCTGAAGCCGAGGAAACAGCCAGACTCTCCGCAAAATTACAGACCAATCAGCCTCCTCAATACAATGAGCAAAGTAACTGAAAAGGTACTGCTCAAACGCATCAACAGACACATCAGACGAAACAAGATTATACCAGACACACAGTACGGCTTTAAGGAACAGCACTCTACGTTACATCCACTGACACAACTAATAGAAAACACTGTACTCAACTTCAATAGACGAAACCATACCGGATTGGTGTTGCTCGATTTCGAGAAGGCTTTTGACACCATCTGGATGGACGGACTGATACACAAATTCATAACCCTTAACTTTCCACCATACATCACAAAACTACTCCATTCTTACCTCGCAGACCGTAATTTCACAGTTCAAGTAGACAACACACCCTCGACGATTAAACAAGTGACGGCGGGAGTCCGCAGGGCTCGATCCTGGGACCGTCCTTGTTTAACGTCTACATCCACGACATGCCCACTGACGCCGACACAACACTGTTGACATTTGCTGACGACACTGCCATTTACAGATCATCACGTTCACCTACGCTACTGACTACAAAAATACAGAGACATATAGACGCCCTGACTGATTACACGGAAAAATGGCAAATTAAAATTAATCCTTCTAAAACAGAAGCAATTTTCTTTACAAAAAGCCGTTGGTCCATTACACTTACTGACTTGACGAAACTAAAGGTAATGGGCCATGAAGCTGAGTGGTCCAAGGAAGTCAAATACCTTGGCGTAACCTTGGACTATAGACTCAGCTTCACAAAACATACGAATACAAAAATTGGACAGGCTTACGGGATGATGAATCTACTGAGACCTCTTTTGAACCACAACAGCCCGCTAAGCGTGAAGAACAAGCGGACACTTTACTTGACACTCATAAGACCATTACTGACATACGCCGCTCCGGCATGGAACGCGACAACCAGACCAACAGACGGAGACTACAAATAGCACAGAACAAAGCACTGAGACTGGTACTAGACAAATCAAGGACCCACTGACGAGACACTACTACCCAACGAAATATTTACACGAACAGACGGACATACCGACCATACTAGAACACATAAAAAAGCTCACTGAAAATTTTTACCGAAAGTGTAGGGATCACGATAATAGTACCATCCGCGCGTTAGGCCAGTACACATCAGAAATGATCTGGTACGGGAACTATGCCATGCCTAACTACCTGATCGAGCCCGCAGTGAATACATAAGCCATAAAACAATGAATGAAGGATTTTTTTTAGGTGACAAAAATCGTCTCCTTTTTTTGTCCTTGCGAAATAATGAATAAAATATTGTACAAATACAAATATATAGACAATTTTGTAAACCATAAACTTTTGGGTAAAATACCCCCAGGGTAGACAAACCCACATATAATTCACTGTATTTTACACTATATATATTGAATAAATTTTTATTTCTGTCTGTCTGTCAAATTTTCTGGTAATCGAACTATCATCGATTGAATCGCGGGATCGCTGATTGATCGATCGATCGGATCGATTCTAAGTATCGGTCTTGTATTGCGTCTTTTGTAAACAAAGCGCAAATTTGTCAGGGGCTTGCTCCGCTTCCGACGCTAAATTATAAGGTGAACGTGCCTTTTGCTACTTTCATTCCAAATTCTGGGTCGGAATTGGTAATGGATTGAAAGTCAGCACATTTGAAAGTGTTATTCAAAATTTTCTAAAACCAGTACAGTATTTTATATTTTAATAAATTCAGTGGACATCGTAAGAAAATCGCCAGAATTCCCGGGCGGGAGCCTCGGGAAATGTCGCAAGACATGATGGACGTCTTGACGAGCACCGTCCTAAAAAACAAGTACCAGGCATTATCGGACCGGAGTGAAATGGACACGGATCGAGAGATAGACGAGTACCGGACAGTCAAACGCAAGAAGCGGTTGAGGCAAAACAACGCAGACAATGTGATAGGAAACCAGACTGTTAACACTCTGAAGCCATCTGCATCGAAAACGGGGAATTTAGCACCCAAGAACACCACCGTAACAGATCCAAAGATTCCACCTATCATCGTCAAAGGCCAGCTGGATTTAAAAGTGATCAAATATATCAAAGATACGACGAAAATAATATTCAGGACCCAATATTTAAAACCCCAATTACACAAAATTTCGCCGATACGATTGCAGATCACGAAAAATTAAAAAGCATACTAAGGGATTGTGATTTCCAATTTTACACCTATACTATGCAGCACGACATCCCTAAGAAAATCACTATCACTGGCCTAAATCCAGACATGACTGAAACGGTGGTTCTAGAAGAGCTGAAAGCCAAGGGCATTAAGGTAAAGCAGGTGGTCCAAATTAAGAAGAAGGAATCGGACGGCAGTCAGCGCAAACTCCCTATATATATTGTCCTTCTAGATAAGGAACAAGAGATGGCCAAACTAAAGGAAATAAACAATATAGAAGGGCATATATCAAATGGGAAGAGTACAGGCCACTAAATAAGACTATACAGTGCCACAAGTGCCTGAACTTCGGCCATACCTCGTACACGTGCGACATGCGGTATAGGTGCATAAAATGCACGAACGTGCACCCACCGGGAGTGTGCACGAAGCCACCAACCGAGGACCCGAAATGCGTGAACTGCCGAGAACCACCCGGCTAACTACTCACAATGCCCAGCTCTAATTAACTATAGAGCAAAAAGGGATAAAGATGCGCAAAAGAGACACCAAACATACAGGCCAGCGCCAACACCCGCGCCGCTGACGAGGAGCTTCTCGTCAGCTTTAAAACCCACCAACGATGGCCATAACAACAGATCTGCGTTTCCTGAACTCCCGGTACCATCATCACCACGAACACAGCCGGCCTCTCAGTATCCATCGCCGAAGATCCAGCCAGCACCAGAACCGATCCGGCCAGCAACTCACGAATCCGGCCTACCATCAGCCAGTCCGATCCAGACCTGAGTACACCGGAGGGACTATTTATGTTAGGGGCGAGATCAGGAAGTTATTCGCGGATCCCGAGGTAAGACAAATTTCAGTGAGCTTTATAAACTGACAAAGACATTGAACACAAATATGA
>NW_020538753.1:25835-43438 GCF_003426905.1 Ctenocephalides felis
GGTCAGTGTTTTTGTGAAATAAGATTAAGTCCGGAATTGATTCTAAATCTTGCCTTTTTAAAGGCACCGGGCTTAATACTTACAAGTTGGATATAATATATATATCTGTCAAAATTTTAAAGGTGAACGTGCCTTTTGCATACTTTTCTTCCCAAACCCCGGATTGGGTTGCTAATGGGGAGGAAGTAAGCACCCATTAGCAAGTGCTTTTTCTTTTTAAAATTGTGAAGTCTTTTATATCATTTTTAATAAATTTTAAAATCAGTGCGCAAAACTCTTCAGGAAACAGAATAATTCCCGGGCAGGGGCCTGGGAAAAAATTCAAGATGTCGAACATAAATCAGAAGATGGACGTGCAGACAAGTACTGCACTAAAAAATAAATATGATGCGCTCACGGACCGTACAGATATGGATACTGATAGGGAGAGTGAGGACTACAGGAAAGTAACACGCCGAAAGAGGGCGAAAAAGAACAAGGAGCCTGAGAAAACCATTACTAGGTCGGAACCAACTACCTCAGGCGTCCAAACCGTGACACCCAAAAACACCACCACGAAAGAGGCAAAAATCCCACCGATTATCATAAAAGGTCAAATAGATTTAAAAGCAATTAAATATCTAAGAGAAACATCTAAAATTAATTTTAAATATCAATACCTCCATAATAACCTACACAAAATTTTCACTGACACCGCTATAGAACACGAAAAAATCAAAGACATGTTAAGGGACTGCAATTATCAATTTTATACCTACACAATCAAAGAGGAAATGCCGAAGAAAATAACCATAACCGGTCTACATCCATCAATTACAGAGGCGGAGGTTCATGAAGATCTCCTGTCAAAAGGGATTAAAGCCAGGCAAGTAGTGCAGATAAAGAGGAAAACCTCAGATGGTGGTCAACACAAATTACCTATATACATTGTTCTCCTCGATAAAGACCAGAATATGTCGGAGCTAAAACGAATTACAAATATTGGGGGACATATCTTCTCCTGGGAGGCCTATAGGCCGCAGAATAGAGCGCTGCAGTGCCACAAATGTTGAACTTTGGTCACACATCGTACACCTGTGACCTAAAGTAGGTGTGTATAAAGACAGGCACAATGTGCACGCACGCAAACACCATGCCACACATGAGGCGACCGTGTGTCAATTGCAAAAGCGAACACCCGGCAAATTATTCCAAATGCAGCGCTCTTATTAATTACAAAAGAAAAGAAGGAAAGCGACGCTCTCAGGAGAAGACAAGCGTATAGGCCAGCACCAACACCAGTGCCACTGACGAGGAGCTTCTCGTCAGCTGTAAACTCCACCAACAATGGTCCTAACGTCCGACCTGAATATCCTCAACTCCCTATCCAATCGTCACCATACAGATCAATGGTCCAGTCCTCACGAACAATGGTCCAGCCTGCATCATCACAGATCCGGCCTGCACTATCGCAACCACCAACACGGCCTGCCTGCAGCCAACCCGATCCAGACCTCAACACTCCGGAAGGACTCTTTACTGCTATGGGCGAGATCAGGAAGCTATTTGCGGATCCCCAGGTAAAGCAAATTTTCAGTGAGCTATACAAACTGACAAAACACTTAACACAAACATGACTTATAACGACAAATACACAACAATTTTGAACTTTCTTACTTCATCACCATAAACCAATCGCAAGACTTACAAATAATGCATTTCAATTCAAATGGACTTAAAAACAACGTTGACGAACTGAGACAGACGATAACAAAATACGATCTGGACATAGTACTGATTAACGAGACACACCTAAAACCTACGGACAGACTCTATATCAACAATTACAAAGTTTACAGAAACGACAGACAGACCGACGCACGCGGATGGGGCGGCACTGCGATTTTGATTAAGTCTAACATCAGACACGAGCAAGTGCCAAACCTGACAGCGGGCGGTTCTGAAATAACAGCTATTAATGTATACAAGAGAGGTCAAAAAGTAACCATAATATCGATTTACATCCCGGCAAGCAGACTAGAACATACGGACTTACAAAGACTACTGGACTCGAATAGATTTGTTCTTATGGCAGGAGACTTTAACGCACAACACACAACTTGGAACTGTAACTTCAACAACGCAAACGGAAACAGACTTTACGAATACCTGACCGAATACAACACCACAGACGCACAACTACACTTTCCTGACACGCCGACCAGATACGCCACCGTACAGACGCACCATCACAGTACGATCGATTTGGCATTGACAAAAAATCTACACGTAACATCCGAACCCATAACAAGAACACTTTTCAACTCTGACCATAATCCAGTTTTCATGACCATTTCAGACAGACTAGACGTCGACCAGACCCCCACACGCAAATTTTTAGATTACACCAGAGCCAACTGGCCAATTTTCAGAGACATCATCACAGACAACACACGACACACTATGCCAATCGATACCAACACTGACATTGAGGAGGCTGTAACACACCTTACACTGACAATCACAGACGCCGTACAACAGACTATACCGACACTAGACTCAAGAACAACACCAGCCAACGACTTGCCAGAACACATTTTATTGAAAATACAACTTAAAAATCATATAAAGAAACTGTGGCAACGTACCGGTGACAGACTACTCAAGGAACATGTGAACAGACTGACAAAAATTATTACCAATGAAATACGTGATCACCGAAACAACACTTGGACCAAAAGACTCGAGAACATAAATACTGACCCACACAAAATTTGGCAGACAGCAAAAAGACTGACGCAAAAACCAACATCCATACCTCCACTCAAATTAACTGACAACAATTACGCAACGACACCAGCAGACAAGGCGGAAATATTGGCAAAAAACTTTGAAAACATACATAAACAAAATGCCAATATGTCAAACGCAGACCTGAAACAAGACGTACACGAGACAATTCAAAACTTCACTGACCTCCACAGGGACAAAGACTTACGAATAGACCCTGCCACAGTTTCTGAAATAAAGACAATAGTTAAAAAATTACCGAACAGAAAAGCACCGGGACCGGACGGACTACAAAACATAATACTTAAACAACTGCCGACAAACGCCTACATTTTACTTACCCGGATAATAAATAGAATAATGACAAAAGGCTGCTTTCCCGCTTCTTGGAAAACCTCCACCATATTTCCAATAGTGAAGCCAAGGAAACAGCCAGACATACCACAGAACTACAGACCGATCAGCCTCCTCAACACAATGAGTAAGGTAGCCGAAAAGGTACTACTCAAAAGACTTAACAAACACATAAGACACAACAAAATCATACCTGACACACAATACGGCTTCAAAGAACGACACTCCACACTACACCCACTGACAAAACTCATAGAAAATACTGTTCTCAATTTTAACAGACGAAACCATACCGGATTGGTGTTGCTTGATTTCGAGAAGGCGTTTGACACCATCTGGATGGACGGACTTATACATAAACTCATACAACTGAATTTTCCACCATACATTACAAGAACATTACACTCATACCTCTCAGACCGTAACTTTACCGTACAAGTAGACAACGGACTTTCGACGGTTAAACAAGTGACGGCGGGAGTACCGCAGGGCTCGATCCTGGGACCGTCACTGTTTAACGTCTACATTCACGACATACCCACTGACGCCGACACCACCTTACTGACGTTTGCTGACGACACTGCCATATACAAATCATCACGATCACCGACGCTACTGACTACAAAGATACAGACACACATAGACAAGCTGACGAAATATACTGACAAATGGCAGATCAAGATAAATCCGCAAAAGACGGAGGCAATTTTATTTACTAAGAGCCGAAATGCCATGACTAGACTGACTGACTTAGACAAAATTAAAGTATTAAACTGTGAAGTTGAGTGGTCCAAAGATGTCAAATATCTTGGTGTGACCCTGGACCATAGACTCAGCTTCACAAAACATATTAATACGAAAATTGGACAGGCTTACGGGATGTTAAATCTACTGAGACCTCTCTTGAACCACAACGGCCCGCTAAGCGTGAAGAACAAGCGAACACTTTACTTGACACTGATAAGACCGATACTGACATACGGCGCTCCGGCATGGAACGCGACGACTAAGACTAACTTACGGAAACTACAGACATTACAAAATAAGACACTACGACTTGTACTCAACAAAATAAGGGACCCACTGACTAGACATTACTACTCTTCAAAATACATACACAAACAGACTGACGTACCGACAATACTCGACTACATAAAAAAGCTCACTGAGAATTTTTATCTAAAATGTGGGGATCATCCTAATATGAACATCGCGGGCCTCGGCCAATACACAAGAGATGATATTTGGTATGGCAATCACGCCATGCCAAAATATATACTGATCGACCCATAGCGGCAATTGAAACTTGGCTCGACGCAAATATTCTCCCTCAAAGTGAATAAATCTTTTTTTGTTTTTCTCCTTTTTGAGTTATTATGTGTTATTATAAATAGTGCTAAGTGATTTTTTTTGGGGAATAAATTTTCTTTCCTCTTTTTTGTCACAGAATTATGTCACAACTTGTATATCTGAAATACTTATTATTGTATTGATAGAACAAATATGAAGGATGAAATACCTACGGGTAAAAATCCAAAATGAGAAATGCTATGTACACATATATATCTACTGAAATATATTTATTTATTATTAAAAAAAAAAAAAAAAAAAAAAAAAAAAAAAAAAAAAAAAATAGTAAAAAAAATTTTTGGTCAAAAGTTTTGGGAAAAAAAAATTGGGAAAAAAAATTTAGAGAAAAAGTATTGTACAAAAAAATTTTTTACCAGAAAATTTTTCGGAAAGGATCTGACTAACATTTTCCTAGCTGTACTGCACGTCGTGTGCTATTGATGAATTGAAATTTTCAAGTTAGCAACGGTTGCAATGGTAACCGTCGCTAACATAAAATTACCCATACATTTCTTTAATCAGAATATAACAATTATTTATTAATTAATATTATTATTGTATCACTATTTGAAATAAATAATTAGGTACGGTGCAAATAATTACTTATCATTAGTAGCTACAAAGTGTAAGTAAATATTATTGTTATTCATATTGATTTAATTAAAAAATCCATGCGAGCAACGGTAACCATGGATTTGTCAAAAACAAATTTGGGAAAAAAAATTTTAGAAAAAAAATTTTAGGTCAAAAAATTTTAGAAAAAAAAATTTTTGGTCAAAAAATTTTGTTCAAAAAAAATTTGGTCAAAAAACGTTTGGTCAAAAGAATTTTTTGGTAAGAAAATTTGAGTAAAAAAATTTTGGGCAAAAAATTTTTTGGTCAAAAAAGTTTTGGTCCAAAAATTTTTGGTCAAAAAAATTCTGGGAAAAAACTTTTTGCTCAAAAAAAAATTTGGGAAAAAAATTTTTGGTCAAAAAATTTTGTTCAGAAAAAGTTTGGTAAAAAGAATTTTTTCGAAAGAAAATTTGAGTAAAAAATTTTGGGCAAAAAAATTTTTGTCAAAAAATTTTTTGGTCAAAAAAATTCAGGGAAAAAAATTTTTGGTCAAAAAAAATTTGGGAAAAAAATTTTTGATCAAAAAATTTTGTTCAAAAAAAGTTTGGTCAGAAGAATTTTTTGGAAAAAAAATTTGAGTAAAAAATTTTGGGCAAAAAAATTTTGGTCAAAAAAGTTTTGGTCCAAAAATTTTTGGTCAAAAAAATTCTGGGAAAAAAATTTTTGGTCAAAAAAAATTTTTGGACAAAAAATTTTGGTCAATGCGCAAATCTGAGAATCGAGACACAAATATTTTACACGACTTATTTAAACATCATTAATAATTAATGACCAAAGTTTTAATACCCGCAAAGGCACATGCATTCTATATTTAAGAGAATGTGCTTTTTCACTCAATTCAAACATGTCAAAAAAATCCACGCTTTTCAGTCTATTCAATCTTGGCAAAAAAAAATCTAAGTTTTTAAGTCGGTTGCGCCTTACATTTTTCAGTCAATTAAATACAGTTGTTTTACATTTTAATAGTAAATCTGTCTGGCCCAGGTGACTTTCTAGAATTTGCTTTAAGGTATTAAATCAAAGAACAATACTTATTTGATTCTGAATCAATCTGAAATTTTTTTCATCTAGAATAATAAAGATGTTTAAAAATTTACCTCTTTCTTTATGTACCTCCAAGATTTTATTCCGACACACTCACTCAATTTCTCTCAATAATATGTATATATTAATAATTTATAATATGATGAATAGTTGTTTAACTTCACATGTATGCAAGCGCATATGAAATTATTATCTGATTTTGCTAATAACAGTGTGGACACGCAACCCCACAAACAACAATCCGCCACTTCATGATCCTCAAAATATAATTTTATAATTATCATTTAATAATTTCGTTTTATTGATTCTCCAAACAAAAAATAAGAAAATAAATCATTTTAAGCTATATATACATATATAAAATTTAAACTGTGATTAAACGGTATGGGCGCCTTTCCATGCACCATCGGATCCACTGACGAGATAAAAATCCGTTATACTAATTTTCAATTTTCTCCCTCATTATTTAGCCTAGATATTGAAAACACATGAAAAGTCGCCACTTATTTCAAACTAGTTTTATGTTGTAACTGTAAAATATATTGAAAAAAAAAATTGACAAAATCTAATGACAAAATGAATTCAACAAAATTTAAATAATTTTTCATTACAGTGCTGTTGTTTGTATTGACTCTTAAATAGTATCATTCAAAGGCTTATAATACTCAAAATATCATTTAATTACATTTTTGTGCAGCAAGCACAATAAATGTAAGCAAGCTAAAGTGTTGCGTTAAATAAATATAAAAATATCAGTATTAAAATTAATTTGGAATACCAGATTTTGTTAAATGTTTAGGAAGTTTAATCGTAATGTTTTGATGGCACATTAATTGTGATTCATTCTTAAAACTCATCATTTTAGAAACATTAAAGTGAAACATGGCCCATAAAAGGTTGGAAAGTTTGATTAATAATCTTGATTTATAGGTCTGATTATATTTATTCAATATATTATATAATTTATATATCTAACAACATGCTATAAAGACTGGTAATATAACACACATCATTCGCTGTAACTTCTTCAATTTTAATTTATGTAAGATGTTGAAAATTCAAATTACAAGTGCTGCCACTGAGTAGCAACTGTGGCTAAATTAGTATTAGTTTCTATAGCTCTAGAAATAATTTCATGTATGCCGTGGCCTAGCCATATGTGCTGTAATTTTTGGAACTTATCAGCACATAATGTTAAAGGATTTCCTCTACGTAAACCTTGATCAGTCTCCCCATACTCATCCAAATAAGGCGGTGACACAAAGCATCCTCGGCTGTGAGCAGATAAGAAAAGAACTTCACACTCTCTCACTCTTAGAAAAACACCTGCTCCCGCCCCACAAACTTGGCTATGATAAGTGCATGCTCCAACAGGAGATTTTTCCAGCTCGGTTTGACAACAATAACTCTGAGAGCACAACATTAAACCACACACTAAACACATAGTTGGATTTCGAGAATCATCTCTTTCACTATTGGGACATGTAAATAATGATACAGCATTAATTAATTCACTATAATCATTAGGTAACTTCACAAGTTTGGGAACAACTATGGGTTGTATAACCAAGCCATCTTTCATATCAGTTTGTAATCTTACAGCAACATTCTTGTTAGAACACCAAGTTTTGGCTAAGTCTTTTGCATAACTATAACTAACCATTTTATTAATATTACTTTCTAGTCCTAAGTAATCACATAATTCCTCATAATTACCCAAACTTTCCGTTAAACTATTAGGTGCTGGAATATCTGTTAGAAAATGGTAAAATATTGCACAGCACCGTAAAAATGGCATGCAAGCGTGTTTAACATTTTGTTCTAGAGAATTTTCATTCAAACTCGTACTTAATTTGCATATCCTTTTTATGAATCTGGCATATTCTACTATTTCTGTACAATTGTGTTCAATATCCTCTGTGTCCATATTTGAAACATCCATATCAATTGTGATTAATATTTTTACAATGTGTGATAAGAAGAGTAAATTGAGAAGGTGGTGATCTAAAGTTCCACCACAGGCAATAGCACACTGATCATATTTGCAGAAAAGACTGGAAATAGTAAATGTCAATGGTACAAGCATGCTAAAAGTGTCCCATTCTAAAATACAAGGACCACTCACATCATCCATCAGTACTTTTAAAAGCAATATTGAGAAATCACCATGAAAGTGATATATTGATGGTGTAACACCACAAAGCCTAACTAAACTGCGTATGCAATCCCTTTGTCTGCTAGATAAATCTCCTAGGAGTGACTTACGCGAATCTCTTAATAATATTTCCAGAGACAGAATAGTGTATGTGCAAGTTCTAAAACACATCATTGGCTCATTTAATCTAGTTGAAGATGTGAGTGACTTGACTGTACTCGCTCTGGCAAATAGTGTAAGAGCATCAATGATTTCTTTGCTGAATTTAATTGCACTAAATGTAGGAAATAGTCTTTGGAAAGAACAGCCCACATCTGTCGATAAACTATCTGTAACAGTTTGTAATTGTGGTGGTTTAATAAGTTCAGTTTGCAATGTTAGACCTTCGAGAACTTTCTCTTTATGTTCACCAAATAATTCATCAAATTCAACCAGTTTATCATCAGTATGACGTTCATGCAACACCAACGATAATGAAACAGTTTGCTGTATGCATTGTACAAATTGTTCAAAGGTTAAATCAGAAACTACATGATTATTAGGTTGAATATTGTATAAAGGAGGTACTACGGGTATAACAGTGTTTGTGAGGCATTCACAAAGAGGACAAAGAAATTCCTTTTTATCCACATCATAACTGGAGAGTTGACGTAATCTGTACGGCCTCCTTGCTTCAGAAGCACTGATAGATTGCATTTGATTATTCCAACAAGAGCTATGCATAACATGTCCACAAGTGCTAGTATGAGCCGCTGAACCAAGGGCAGGACTTAAAAAATAAGGACTTTCCTTGAATGCAAGTTTTGAGTCTAATCCTCTGTGCTGGAATAACACAGTGGATTGCTGGACAAAAGCAGATAGTACCAAAGGTGGTCCATCAACAGAAACAATACTATCCTCTTGACAAAGAATACAGGTGTACTTCTGTTGTTCAACAAATCTAAAAGTTTGATTAGGTCCTAAACATATTGGTTGTTGTGAACTATCTGGAATAACATTATCAGCTTCTATTAGGTTATCACTAGTTCCTGTGCTTTCCTCTGCTTCTGCTGCAAAAGCATCTGCATTTTTTTTCATAAAATTTGTCTGTAGGGATGCCATTTGAGCCATAATTTTCGCTCTTTGCTGTGCTGCCATTTTTGTACGCCATTCCTTGCTAGATACATTAGACTCAGAAGTAGAAGTGTCCAAAGTAGGAGTCTTTTCCAAACTGGCAGAATCACTAGTCATCTGCTTATACTTTGTAACTACCCAAGTTAATAAATCTTTATGAATTTCCACCTAATACAAGATCAAAAATCAGTTTTGTGTTTCATGAAGTATGGTAATATAAAAAAAATTATTACCCGAGGGCTATTCACTAATTGCTCCAAATACTTTAAAATATTCCACTTTTGAGCTCTAGTTGTAAAAGTAAAATAAGGATAATTCTGTGACTCTTCCTCCTGCAAGGCATATCCTATAAGATGTACTATCTATAAAAAAAGATGCAAAAATTTATGGTTAAATTAATGTAAAGTATATAACAATTAATTGACAAAAATCTTATGTACCTTATGTAATTGTGTTTCCGAAAAACTTCTAGCTCTTAAGTCAATGCTTCGAGTAAGGACAGTTTGCATAATGAATAACATAATATCGCATTGTAGTAAATTACTTAAAATGCTGAAAAATAAATTTTTATTGGGATGTGAAATTATTTAATTACCCATTAATTTAGTTTTAATATAAAAGAACTTTTAAATAAAATTAAAAATATTTGTTTATACAAGGTGATAAAATATGTACTATATCATTCCAAATTTTTTTTCAAATCAAGAAAACAAACCACTTTTTCAAACATTAAATGATAAATTTCAAAATAAGTTCATATTTAGTCAAAAAATATACAAACATCCTACAAAATAATTATGACAAAGGTATGTATGCATGCACATATGTATGTGAATATATATATATATATATATATATATATATATATATATATATATATAACTAGCAAACCCGACGAACTCCGTTTCGCCACCAGATGGTTTCGTGGGAAAGATAAAGAAATTTTTTGTTTGTTCTATATTTGAAAAGGAAAAATTTGATTTTATTACAAAAATTGAAGTGTTTTTTAGTTGAACTTCTCTAAGTAAATGAATGTAAATCCGCAAATTATCCGTTTCATTGAAGTGCTCTTTGGTAAACCACATTTTTTGTTTTTTGGTCTGACGTTAACACAAACAAAGGGGATGGTTTTCCAACTCGTGAACAGGCAACATATAAATGCCCATGTGAAAAACAATAATTTTCTAAATAATCTATTTGAAATTTATCCCGCAAACACTAAGCAATTGGCCTTGCGACTTGTTATTGCGAACAAAAGACGAACTGGAAATTGCAATCGTTTGAAGTCAAACGGAGGACCAGTCAGAATCATTGGTATGTCACCAAATCGCCAGCAATTTTTGATTGAATGGTGAAATTCAGTGCGTGTACATCATATTTCTTGGCGGCAAGAATTGCTCGTTGACTTAACCAAGCATAATTCTGATAATTCTCACTAATGTCATTACTCGAATTTTTAATTACGGTGCGTGAAGTTCCAGCAATTTGCATTAGGGCACGATGCCATGCACCACTAATTTTCTTAGCTATAAACCTTGCGGAGCCCGAGACCTTCCCAAAGAATGCAAAATTGTCGAAATCAATTAGAGTTATTTCGTCAGGAAGAAAAACCCGACTTTTTTTATATATATAGAAGATATATATAAAAATGTTTGTGGTTTTATTTATTTTATAAATATATATGCATGATATCAAAGTAATTAAAACATTGAAATTAAAATTATTCAGTACTAAGAATGTTGTTTTTAATTTTTATTTAGTAACATAATTACTTAGCATACCTGAAAGAATCTTTCAATTTAAGCAACTTGGGTGGAGGACAACATTCCAATTGACCAGCTGCCTTCCGTCGACTTCTTTGAGTTTCTTCTGATAAAGAAAGCTCTTCACGAGTGTAGTGATAAAAGAATACATTATATTCATCAAAGAATTCTGGTTTTAATTCGTATATACCTTTTCCACCCGAATTTGTAGGTTTATTAAAATTAGCTACCTGGTCTATAACATTTTCCAAACCAGTTTCATGGTGTATGTCATCTGGTAATGTTTTGTTGAGTTCTGAGTGAGGCATTGGCCTAATACAAAGTTGTTGTATAATTTCTTTTTTAATTCTATCATCATTAGTGCAATGGCTTATGCCAGGAACATGTCTTTCACCAATTATAGTAATTAAAAGTCCTAAAAACTCTTCGACAAGGTTAATAATCTGCCGCATTGTGTCTTCTTCAGGGTTCCGAACTAAACTTTTTCTCTCAAAGTTTGGATCTATCCAATTCAATAAAGTGAATTTATGCAGAACATGAATTAAAAATTCATTGCTTTCTATCAAAGTAGCACCAATTTGAAGTAACACAATGTCTTTATCTAACATTTCTGACCTACATTTTACATTGTGATAAAAATACACTTGATTTAACAGGGAATACCCATTCCTACGCCACATTCCTGCATTGACTTGTGCAATCAATGCTTGTGTTCTTAATACTGGTTCTATTATATGTTCAGGTGGTACAGGTTTAATTGTTCCTGTAAGTTTATCGCTATAGAAGCTCAAATTAAACTTCTCTAAATTCAAGTGCAAACCTGCAAGAAATCTAGATAAAGGTAAATGTATGGAAACAGGTTGAGATGATACGTCATAAACTATGCACGATGCGCTATGGTCAACCAACTCATGAACTTTAGTAGTTATATCTGAGTCCATATTCGATATGAGCTTTTTTAAAGTGCATTTGTAAGCATTTAAAAGAACAGCCATATCTGTTGAGCACCATTCTAGCATCAAAGTTATGATATGTGCAAGTTTTATGTGTAAGTTAAAAGCAGATTCCCACTCTGGTTCATAATCTACATGATGTCCCATTTGACGTACAACAGCATCCATACCTTGCATGCAAAAAAACAACTTAAGTATTTGAGCTACACCAACCAAAAAGCCTTTTCGCAACTCTTCAGTCCAGACTTCTGGTTTTGCACTTAAAAGATAGCGAAGGTCATATAATATATATTGTGCCCTTTTAAATGCCAGCATATTATGATTATTTTGTGAGCTGTTCTGATTCTGTCTTGATTTTGTGAAAACTAATTTTCCTTCATCATTACATTTTTCAGCACACTCTGATAAAAATGTATTCATTAGAATGAACAAAACATCTTGTTCTGCAATTAAATAATGTGCCAGGGTGGGAACAGTAAATATTTGCACACTCAATGACGAGATTGAAAAAGAAGGGTCATGGTCATCTTTAATAAAATCTTTCATAACTGATCCGTAATTCTTAGTGAATACTGTTGCAAGAGCCTTTTTGCTCTGGTATTCTAATAACATTCCAGATATAAACAAACGATGCCAACTTGATCTAGCCGCTTTCCAAAGATAAAAGTCTCTTTGTAGTATACCCTCAATAATTGATGAACCATCAGCTCTTTCCTTCAAAGCTACCTCACTAAATATTAAGCGTAATCCCTCTAATTGGCTTAAAAATCCTTGCAACCTAATTTGAAAGTGTTATTATATACCAAACATTATCTTATCAAACAATCAATATAAGAAATACCGACCAAGATAACATTTTTAAAGCATGAATTTGATGTGAGATTACATCACAGTGCATAACTACAACTTTAAGTGGAACTGATGCATGTCTTGCAGTATATCGCTCAATCTCTGTTTTCAATGTATCACAGTGTTGAAAAGTAGCACATTTTACTACTGCTCTGCCTTCGCGATCAATATTTGTAACATACTCAATAGCATCTTTCTGAGAGCATTGAATTACTCGAATGAGAGTATGAATAACCTGAAATTTATTTCTCTGGATTAATTGAAATGATTCCAAATTGATTAAAAACAATTCTCTGAAAGTTTTAGCTCTTAATATTAACTTTCAGATAGTGCACAATTCAATCAAACTTCGTATGGAAATAGCAAGGAAAAAATTTTGAAAATTAAAAAAAAATTTTGTAGATATAACTTAGCGACAAATGAATTAAAAGTGAAAATTCGGGTCATTTTGTATTGAAGATTCGACGCTTTGCAAAATTTTTGAAAAATTTTTCATGCTATTTCCATACAAAACAGCGTTCTATCTAAAAGCTAATCACAATCATTGCATTTTAATTTATAGACAATATTTGATGTGCGTTCTAAACTAGTGGGTGATTTGAGGTTGGAAAAAAGAGAGCTAAGGGTTATCACCCACTAGTTTAGAACGCACATCAAATATTGTCTATAAATTAAAATGCAATGATTGTGATTCCATTTACATAGGTGAAACTGGACAGATTTTAATAAAACGACTAAAACAACATGATAATAACTCAAA
This sequence comes from Ctenocephalides felis, assembly GCF_003426905.1. Taxonomy (NCBI): domain Eukaryota; kingdom Metazoa; phylum Arthropoda; class Insecta; order Siphonaptera; family Pulicidae; genus Ctenocephalides; species Ctenocephalides felis. The sequence continues at coordinate 39,561 of NW_020538753.1, forward strand.
AAACCCACGACAAAATCAAACAAATGATAAATAACAGAACATATAAAAAATTTTAAACATTCTTTTAACTTTTATAACGCTAGTATACTTCATCACGAACGGAACATTATTCAGAGAAGATTTGCTGAATCTTGTCTAATCAGCATTTCTAAATCTTGCATTAATAAAAGGTGTGATGCCTCTTTACTCTGTGAAAATTATCAGGTGATACTCAATAATATTTCCAAATTTGTTTCCCCTTAACTAGCTTAATTCCGAACCTGTAAACCTATCCTTACGCGGCACGATCCCAAACTTTGAATCTTAGCCTCTTCACCCATACTTCGGAACACTGATTGTAAAAAAACTCGCCAACTATCCTTTTCGGTCTCTCCAAACAATTTTTAAGCACATGTGACATTACTGCCTCGGGAATGTACGCATAAACTACTTTTTCCGTGAAAAATATATTATATTCAACAAATATTTTGCTATGCTCTGTTCAACAAAAACAAAAAAACAAGTTAGTGTATATATGATAGTGCAAAATTATGTGCCATACGCTAGTTACTGATTTAAGACCTTATTTATGTAAGTTACCTTTGTTGTTTATATATATATATATATATATATATATATATATATATATATGTATATGTATATATGTATATATACATTTGTGTATGTATATGAGTATATATATATATATATATATATATGTATTATGTGTATATATATATGTATATATGTACGTGTTCATACATGTATATCGTATATATATATATATATGTCTGTTTATATGTATATTTATGTATATATATTACGCTTTTGTATGTTTGTATATATTTCTTTTTACTTTTCATTTCTTATGTTTGTCTCTCTGTTTAGTTATAATTGTTATTGTTACAATTATGATACTTGTATCTATAGTTCTTTTTCCAAATTGTCATTTTTTCCTAGTTTATATTAATTTTTCAATGTTCATTCTGTAGATCCACTGATGATGACATAAAATCCTATGTCGAAACGTTTGGAAAAAATTAAAGATTAACTTCTAAATCTTTGCCTTTTATTTGATGTATTGCCCTTGAAGAACTTACTCATATTTCTCAACATCAAAACTAACTTCTTTAATATATATATATATATATATATATATATATATATATATATACTAGCTGACCCGGCAAACGTTGTTTTGCCATAAAAAATATGAGTATGAAAATAACTAATTGATTGCAAATTGATATGTAAGTGAAAGGGTCAGCTAACAAAAAACATGAATAGTTTATCCACTGCAAAGCACGTCACATATAAATGTTCCTAGATAATATTAATAGTCTTTGCAAGAACCAACCTAATCTGAAACTGATTCTATTTATATCAATTAGCACATTTACAGTTTCAAGAGTTTGATATATAATTACCGCGCTTTTGATTAATTCATTAATTTTCGATTTACGAAGTAAAACCTGGTAATTCATTTCTAAATTATGTTGTTATGTGGCATGCCCAGCAAATTGACTAATATTTATGCTTCAAATTCTTATTGATAGTATATTTTTTATGATGTATATATGTTTACCTATTACATACTTATAGTATGCAATTAATATAACTTTGATTCATTGATATTTTAATTATTACTATATTTCTTAGCAGTAATAATATATATTTTAAATATTTTTCATTTCCTGTGTTAATTTGTTTAACGCCAGATCCAACTATTTTTATATTTTAATTATCGCTACTGCCACCGACCATGAAACATATATTTATTAAATTGAAATTCAGTCAAACATATTTAATTTCATAAACAATACTATTAATATTTAAAAAAAAAATTTAAGAATCTCACAAACATATATTGCTTTCTAAACTTTCCACCAATAATTTCTATCAATTCAAAATTGGCAACATAAAGTTACATAATATTTATTAATTTATTTAGCAGATAATAATATATGATCATCAAGTGGACTCACATAGAAACGCGGTATAAACCGATGCATTCGAATATTACATTATAATCATATAACAACTTTTCTTTGTACTGTTTCAGTGTTGCGTATGCCTCAGCAGATAAGGGTCTACTGTACCCAACGTTATCGCTCGTATTGTTCGTAAGTCGTTGGTCTAGATAAGATCAAACTGATTATACGATTCACTTGACAAACATTATTGAAATTACTAAAAATATAATATTTCGGCTATAAATTAAAACCTTTAATATACCCTATATCCTAAATGAAATCTATTTGCACAAAACAAATTTTAAATCGGTGAGCAAAACAAATTTTAAATCGGTTCAGTTCATTTTAGGCGTCCATCGCGGACGACAGCTGTGATACTAAATTTATATATATATATATATATATATATATATATATATATATAGGGGTGTATATCATATAGGGTGTCCCTTAATATGGACATTTTTGAATTTCCTTGCTCTCAGGGGGCTCAATGGTTCCAAATTGATAAAAAACAATTCTCTGAAAGTTTTTCATATTAAAGCTCTTATATTAACTTTTAGATAGCGCGCAATTCAATCAAACTTTGTATGGAAATAGAATAACTTTGAGACAATTGTTTTTTATCAATTTGGAACTATTTGAGCCCCTGGGAGCAAGGAAATTCGAAAATGTCTATATTAAAGACCACCCTAATATATATATATATATATATATAGAAAGAATGAAAAAAAAAAACTTGTAGATTAAGTGTGAAACTTTCATTTGTTTCATTGTAAATGTTAGAATAAATGATAAATAATATACTTATAAACAAACTTATTTAATATGGTAATTTGTTGTATATTTGGAAACATATCCTTTATAATTCCATATAAATGCCATTCCATATTTAGGGTTTCTATATTTGCATATATTTGTGTAATACCACGCAAATAAGAAGCTTATATATATTTAAACCATAAATAAGTTATAACAATCTCTAATAAGTTATAATAATCTCTTCTACTAAAGTACCGATATTATATCATCAAGCATTGTTATTTCATCTTATAACCAACTAAGTCAATTTATATTAATTAATATTGATTGTATGCTTATTAGTACATAATATAAAAGTCACCTGTTCAAATGTGTGTGTTTCATCATTGTATAAAACTGTACACATAAGTGTCAGGTGTCTCATATAAAGCCATGCTGTCAAACTTTTCAGGTCTGATGGTTGGCATCAAATCACTTGGTAAACCAGGAACATGTTCCAAAGTCAATAAATTATAACAATACCACAAAACTGCTTCTAAGGTAATACGCATTCTAGCTAAAATATCAGGTGGTAGTCTAGAATCTTTTGAGTTTTCTACTAATGCACCGGCCTACAACAAAAAATAATTCAACATGAGAAGTTGAAAATTTATAAACAAAAATAAATCAAACATATTTCTACAATATGAGTATCACAGAAGGGTTCACGTCTCCAAGCTTCTTTATCACCACAATCACAGCATCCTCCTCCATTGGATGTGCCCATTTTATATTTATGATTTCTATGTGCAGAATGTTTAAAACAATCCACGCATAATACACATGTGGGATCCATTCCTAATAATAAATTTTGATTAGTTAACATTATGACTACTATAAAAAACATCATATTTAATGCAAAGTTACCACATTCTCTGCAACTATTGTTGGTTTCGCCCATTTTAAATACCCTGCCACAAACTGAAGGTGGATTATCTAATTTGCATAACTTTGGTAAAATATCATATGGATCACCATCGAAAATAAATTCCTCTAGATATTTAAATAAATAAACATTTTTTTGAGGATCATCTGTACCAACATCTAAAAAATAAACCCAATGTATTAAATATCATGCATTGAAATTTGTTTAGAAATATCATTTAGGTATTTTAAATATTTCAA
>NW_020538754.1:0-46182 GCF_003426905.1 Ctenocephalides felis
CGTTTCAAACGTTTCTGAACATTTTGTCATACCTGCAAAAATAGATTTTGGCACGGGAAGTTCCCGCAATTTGCCTTCAGGCACGAAGCCATGCACCACTAGTTTTACTATACGATTACATCTATTGGGTCAATTCTCGGATAAAATAGAAATGTTCATGGTAAAGCTATTTATGGGTCTACCTTCGTATGAATTGATAGCAAGAACTGTCAAAAAACTTTGTATTTGCTGTGCGATCAAAAACCTAACTTCAAGTATGTGCTATCAAAGAGACACCAGTAAATTTCACTTGTGATAAAATTGTTATTTGAGAATTGTGCATTTTGGAGGTTAGGTTTTATGTGTAAGAAGCCTGACAACTTATACATAGCTTTCTGACAGTTTTGTGACTACCAACTCATACAATTATAGACCCGTAACATAGCATTACCTATTGGCATCAAATATTCCAAAAAAGATGAATGGATTTATGTAGTTTTATATAAAATATTATTTCTCTAACTAATTATCAACTTCTTCCATTAATAATCCATGTCCCATGTCCGTTCCTCGTAGTTTACACAGATAAGAAGAAGTTTTATACGAGTTTTCAATCAGCCCGAAGGAAAGGCTATGAAATGGGTTTAAATGCATAGTTTATGGATTCTGTTCAAATTGAAATATTTTCTATGCGATTTCATACGGTGCAAAAGTGATCATTCGAAATACATTGCACTGAATCGTGCCCGTGGGTCAGAAACCTGAGGAAGATATATAATAATTCAATTTCTATTTGGTGGTTCAGAATTTTAAGATATTCCCAACCAGTATGCGGATGAGATGGTCATAGAATTGACTTTTGGACAATATCAAGAAAATACGCCAATTTATATGAATTGGCTTTATTCGACTATTTTTGACTTCAATTTGACGACCAAAAATTTGTAAATGAGTTTTAGCCAGTATTGACAAATTGTCAACATGCCAATGTTGACGGAATCGATATATAATAATATAATAATTCAATTTCTATTTGGTGGTTTAGAGTTTTAAGATATTTCCAACCAGAATGGTGCAGGAAATGGTCATAGAATTGACTTTTGGACAACATCAAGTAAATTCGCCAATTTACACGAATTAGATTTATTCGATCATTTTGACATCAAATTTGACCATCAAAAATTTGTAAATTAGTTTTAGCCAGTGTTGACAAATTGTCAACATGCCAATGTTGACCAATGTACCAATTAAAAAGATTAAAAAGATTAAAATTGGTTTTTATTCTATCTTATTTTTTATTGCAAGCGATACAATAAAAATAGTGCAAATATGATAAATTACCAACAAACACTAAGATGATAATGATGATATTACATAATTATATCAAAAGATGATAATATACGATGATTATTATATTATAGGTGATGACAATATACATGCAAAAATAAATCATGCTAAAATAATTTCTGGACAAACCTTTACGACGACTCAGCTTATTGCAGAATCAGGATTCTGTAACAAAAAACATACATGATTACAAATTTTGAAAATTTCAAATATGTTGCAAAGAAATAATTAGGAGGCATAGAGATAATATAAGAAACATGTTTGATAAAATTTGATAAATAAATAATAAGATATGATGACAATTTTCTAAACGCTACTATTTTTTATGCTATTTGATTTATAACATAAAAATCTAATATTTAGGATAATGTTAATATAATAGTTCTAATTGACAATTAGGGAGGAGTTCCCAAGTGGCGGACACCTAAGGTTATCATAATAAATCAAAAAATTTTTACGAAATGGTTTTTAAAATAACAAAGTTAAAATCAAACCCGCAATCTTTGCTAAAAAATAATTAATACTATCAATCAAACTTTGGTAACAAATAATATGATTTTACAAAGTGGCACCTAGTACCGGACATCTCAAAATAACCTGCATTGATCACATATGTAGCCATCTCCACACTTTAGAATGTCTGCACATGTGTGTTTGGCAAATATTCTTAGATATTGCAATAAAAAAAACACATTTATCCACCCTTTTGGCTGAGCCACACCGATGCTCTCAGCTGGAGCATTCATCATAATATTTTCATACTTTGACTAGAAATACAAAAAATTTAGGTATGTAGTGGCCGTTAGCACTCATACAGAATAAATTAAATAATTGGAATAAAAACGTAAATTCTCACACAGAAACATCAATATGTTTACTGTCTGCCACTAAGGGACGACTTAGTGTCCGGTGCTAAAGGACAGTCATTTTCGTTCATTTGATGGCACCTACTAAATTGGTTAAAAATCTAATAATATTCTACAATCAAGTAATACTTTTATCTTTGAATGCCACTCAAATATAAATGCATAAATATACTAGAATCACTTTCATTGATATTTAGGTGACGCCGTGATTTTGCGCCTAAAACAGGAAAGGGTTGCTCTCGCCGCGGCCGTGTGCGTCACAGGCGAGGCTTGGCGCGTAATCCTGTACCTGTGTGCCCCCCAGTGCCCCTTTCACTTGTATTTTGAAATGAAAAGATTTGTACTCACTTAAATAATACGTGTTAAATAGAGTGTCCGGCATTAGGTGCCGTCCGGCGTTACGGGACTTCCCTCTATCTTTTTTTTAAAAAAAATATATTTTGGTACGGGACAGCTCCAGGAATTTGCCTGACGATTTCTAGAAGACGGATCAACCGATTTGATGATCGGTTAGCTGATTAGTTTAAGAATCTTCGATTTCCTTCAGACGTTCGATTATATCCACGTGTACAAACTTATACATTATTTTATACTAAAATATAATAAATTTAATTTAATTTAATGTGTGTGTCGGCATTTGTGTTCTATATAACGCTTTCGGGGCCTATTAAGATGTTCAGTGAGAAATAACAGATATCGTGACTAATTTTGAATGAAGCCGTATACACGCGTTATCACGTTCTATTTCACGCGAAGCTGCTGGATTTTCATTTATTCTATATTTTTATTTATTTATACACGAACTAGAAGAGATAGTAGTAGGTGTATAGAAAAATTATACATAAACATATGTATACATGCACACATAAAATATATATGTACCATGTTTCTAATTCTATTTTTGCACGGTTGATACGTTCCAGACATAAGAGTAAAAAACTTGTAAAAAATGTGTAGGAAAATAGGATTTGTTCCATACCCTTGACCCTGTGAAAATATTTGATCTAGTGATGTGGATGTTGCATGTTTTAGCAAATTGATGTAAATCAATCATTAAATAAATATCAGAAGAAAGAATGTAGAGAAGCAACAGAAATATTTCAAACGTAATTGGTTGGAAACTTTAAAAAATTAACCAAAATTCCATATGCATATAAATAAAATTTTCTATACGTGCATATGAGAAAATTGAAAGCAAGTATCATTTAATAACAAAATACTCATAAAATTTCAAAATAAGAAGAAGTTATAAACTTGTAGAATTTCAATAAACTTGGTAACTTGTAAAATTAAATAATTTTGAGAACCAGTAAAATGAAAGTGTAAAATTTGGAATGAGTACTTATAAAATTTTTGGAAAATTTGTGTATTAAATAAATTTTGGAAAAATTTGAGAACCTGCGAAATTTGGGGTATGAGAAATAAAGAACTTCTAAAATTTTGGATAAATTAGAGAACTTGTAAAATTTTGGCTAAATTTGAGAACTTGTAAATTTTTGAAAAAAAATGGAGAACCTGTAAAATTTTGGAAAAAAATTGAGAACCTATAAAATATTTGAAAAACTTGAAAATATGTAAAATTTGAAGCAAAAAATGTAAAAAGTCTGAAGCATAAGAATTTTAAAATTTAAATACTTCAGAAAAAAATAGTGAATGCTTTAAAAACATTTGAATGAATACAGTTAAGTCCTTGATGAAATTAAAAAGATTGTAATATATAAATAAAGTAAAAATTCTAGTCAAGTTTCTAAACAATATTTATTTAATGATTTAGGGATTGCTAATTGTAAGAAAAAACAAAATATATCTTTAAATAAAAAATAAGTTAAGTTACAAAATACAATTTTACAAGAGATAAATCAAATTAATAGTTATTTTGATACTGTTGATGAATATATTTGGCGAAATACCAGATCAATATTATCTTTGTGAAAAATGTGTCCATAAAATTTATACTTTGCGTTTTTTTGACAAATGTAGCTATTATTTCGTAAATTTGCTTTCAAAATAAATTAGGATATTGAATTTGTTTGCTTTCTGGCTATCCTGTCCTGTCTGTAGGGTAAAAGAGACATAAATTTTTTTCGAAAAATAGTAAAAAACACATTTCTTTAATTAGGAATTAACTGAGATTTTACTAAACATTGCTCTATAGTTTTTTTTTTTGTGATAGTCATTTGGTTTACTTAGTGTATGTACTTGAAGTCAAATTGGACCTTAGTGCCCAGTTCTGCCCAATTATGGAAATATTTAAAAAAAACTTATTTAGATATCAACGAACGACCATTTACAACCTAAACTAATAAAGATTTCAACAAGTTTCAAGGAACATACCCACACACAAACTAAAATTTATTCGAAATATGTCAAAATGTTCTGAGGTAATGAAAGGCGAAATATAAAAAAATACGTTTTTCTCATTTATATCCGGATTTGTCAACACCTCTAGAGGAAACTCTTAAATCAATCAGTCTCTTAATGAAGTCCTCATCTCCATCAGCAAATAAATTCGAGAAAAACCTTGACACCAAACAGAACTCCTTGAATGTGGGCCGCGATATCGTCGTCTCAAAATCGCGTATGCGACACGCGTCCGTCTTTTTGGCATTAAATATTTTTTGGCGTCTAAAATGTAGAAATTCGAGGTGACGACTTACGGACCACTTTAAGAATAATGGCACAAGTCGTAACACATGACTTAATCGTCATTATTTAAGCGAAATAATTGAAATTCCGAAGCGTTTTCTCCGAGGATACATAGAATAGTTCGATCACGTACTTGGTCGTACCTCGAGGCTGATCTGATGTCGAGTTCGTAATTACGAGATGGGTTTGTGTAATGATTATTTGTATCGATGGAGAAAAACTATGATGATGTTGCAGATTTGTGCAAAAATTTAAATGGTTTTTATTGATTACGAGGAAAAAAATCGTTGTAATCGACTCGAAGACTCCGTGGAAGAAGTAGAAAATAATGAAGGCAACTAAAAGTTCAACAAAATTGCACACAGCTGCCCACTTAAAATACTTTGGACAATAGAAATAATTTGTAAGCGAACATTCTGAATCTTGATTTTAATATTATTATAACTAATTTTATAAATTTTTATGTGTGTTCCATGGCGTAATGGTTAAGCACTGCCTTGTGTTGATAGATATCGTGAGTTCAAACCTCCACACTGCATAATCTGATGTCATGCAGTAGTTATATCAATTTTTACTTGAAAATATATTTCAGAAACATGTTTCCAATTAAAAATGGCCGCTTTCTGTGGGCACTGCGGTGTGAAAGGGCAATGAAAAATATCTCACATTATTCTTCCCTGGATCGGGTTGGAGTTTAACCCAGCTCAGGGACCTGCCTGAGGCAGTATTTATTTATTTTTTATTATACAACATTCAGAATAGCAATTCATATTCTATAAGTTGTTATGGTGAGTAGAGTAAAATAAACTAGATAAAAATAAATTTGAGGATATAAAAAAACAAAATTAAAAAACTGCTAAACTGCTAAAAATATTAAAATTAAAAACTGCTTAATTTAAAATTAGTATTGGTTAGATTTTGGAAAAAAAATATTAAACCACTACTTTAATATAATGAATAAATTTTCAATACTCAAAATATTTCAAAAATTTGCTTGTATTAATTAAAAAATTAATTTTAACTATAAAATTTAAATTGTTAATTTAATTAAACATTAGTAATATGTAAAAACTTCAAAATTTAAAATTAATACTGTAGACCATTAAACAAATACCAAGCCAAAATTTTTAATTCTGCAAAAATAAATCTGTTCATATCTCGAAGTAACTTTTCCCACATAAATACAACGAAATGCCATTGATTCGCTCAGCATTGTAGTTTTTATTAATTTTTATTTTGTTATTAACATTTTCGAAAACTCGTACTCGTATCTCAAATTTTGCTCGTATGTCAAAGCAACGTGCTATTTTCAGTCAGAGTACCACTGTTCTATGAATGTACTGAATAATTTAAATGTGTATTTCAAATTCAATTTATGAATCAATTTTATTTGCCTATTTTCTTTACAGCCACTAGTTTTACTTCCTTATATTTTTCATATCTTAAAAAATAATTTAAACTTTTTTTGAGAGTCAAGAACAATATATTCTTCCGTTAAAAGTTAACTGACCCGCACTAATAGCAAAATTAAAATTTTTGTCTAAATTACAAATTTGGCGAACGTTAACATAAAATAATTCTATTCTCACGCAGTTCTTATAATAAAAAAATACCGTTGCCTCTTATGGAATTTTATCAAGTGGTAAAATCTTAAATCGAGTTAGTTTTGTTGTAATTACTCATTAGGCCATTGTTTTAGTAAATGACTTAGGATTTGATATTATCAGATGTTACAAATTACCGGATTTGGGCAAGATTGGAAAGAGTTAAATAATAGTTGGGCTAGAGTTAAACGAACCGATTAACAAAGGTTTGGTCAACGTTCCAAAAACTATTTTAAATATTTAAAAACCGTTAGAAAGATATCCGATCTTCATCAAAAACTAATCTGCACGATCCTAATGTTATATCTTTACAGTTGATGGATTTTCAAAATTCGTTGAGGAGTTTTAGAAAAAAAATTGGCATTCATATGCTATATTATGTCACCCAACGGTGACATAATTGGTTCGGACGTGAACCAGCACAAACTAATCCCGGGTTCGCTGGATCGATCCTAGCCAGAGCCAAGTCTGCATCAGGCAGCTATGATGTCAAATTTTCGATTGAGGTTATAGATCTCAAGTGAAAATCGCCTCTCGTGGTTATAGTTTCATATAGAATAATAAAATGTCAACAAACACTTCGAGTACAGTTAATTAGTTACAACTGGATTGAACAACTACTGGGTTGCCATCCAATAACGCCAAAAATTAAAATAATTACTGAATATCCTAGTATGACAGATTGTAATTAGAAGTATAACAAAAAAGTGTTATTTAAAAAAAATACTATTAAAAATTAATCAACGCGGATCCTTACAGAGTTTCATCGAATGACATCAAAGTCTAAGAAATGATAAAATTAGCAATTCGGATTTTCTGGCAAAAAGATGAAACTCTACTTCGGGACGTTAAAAAAATCACTTCTAATCTTGGCCAACTATTTCATTAATCCTTCATCACAATCTGTGTACACGTGTACAATTCGAATATTTCATTACAGGACGGAAAGTTCCAGCAATTTACCTTAAGGCACGATGCCATGCATCACTAGTTCACTTTTTTATATATTTTTACGTTTCAAAGGATTCTGAACATATTGGTATAACTTAGAAAAAAGGATGCATGTGTGTGCGTGTGTGTGTGTGGATGTGTGGGTGTGGGTGTGCGGATACAAACTTTTGTCGTCGATTTCGGGAACACGATTGAACCGATTTGAATAATTCAAAAAACATTCGATTTGTATTGATAAGGAGACGTGCTGATTAGTTTTTGGCGAAGGCAGGTCTAGCTTCGAAGATACGGGACAAAACAAGCCAAAAATGGTAATTTCAAAAACATTCAGATTTTCCAAAAAAGTCGATTTTTTTTTCAAAAATCTCAATTTTTTCAAAGTTTTCAAAAATTTTTTAATGCTTTTTCAAAACAATTAATTTTTGATACCAGAAGTTCCATCAATTTGCCTCAAGGCACGATGTCATAAACCACTAGTGTGTTTTTGTTTAATAACAATAAATATTATTTCTCTAAGAAGAGTCACTTTCGATCTAGAAATTACATAATGTCATTTTCGATTGTGTAATAACAATGGAATAAGTTTAAGCAAACACTATACGGATCTAAAGATCTGTATATGCAAAATGTTACTACTGGTGTTATTTAATATGAGATCTATCTTATTGTCTTACAGTTAAGAAGCTGTGTGTATTCGTTTCGCACAATTATATAAAGAACAATAACATTAGCGAAAAAAAAATAAAGCGTTCACGAAGGTGTTACTTACTTTCTTTGGATTACCTATTCGACATTCCGAAAGTTAATGTAATGTTCCACCAATTTAATGAAACGAAACAATCATTGTAATTTTTAAGTGATAAATTTGGAAGAAATTCCCTGGGGATTAGTGGTTAGAGCTATGGGATTCCAATCAAAGGTTTCGGGTAAAATTTATCGTATCATGATGTTGGTCTCAATTTGGACGAAACTTTCTGTGAATGTCTTTCACTGAATTTTGATCAAGATATTACTGAGCTTATTAAAAAGCTTAAAATTATCCGCTCTATCCGGTGAAGCATTTCCAAAACTAGTTGGTATTGGCATTTTGCCTTGAGGCAAGTTACATGAACTTCCCGATATGTGTAAACAATCGACTTAATCAATAAAAAATAAATTATTTTATGAGTGATTGAAAGTATTCCGGGTGGATTTAGTACACATCATTGAAATCTAACGAACGCGTTAAAACAAATTTTCACAAATCAATAATTTTTATAACTGTTACAATCAATAATTTTTATAATAGTTTCCATAGAACTTTAATGGTTTAGTATGTTCATTAAGACCAAGTACTTTATCGTTATACCAAGTAAATCGTCTAATTGTAATTTTAACAAACCTCAAAACAACTACTAATTTTCTCATACTTTGATAAATTTTTATCATTAAACTACTTATCGTAAGGCCGCAATATTTCAGTAAGTTCTATAAGACCATGATATATCTCGCCAAAAAAAGTTCCATAAAAATCGGCTTAAATTTTTTTGTCAACAGGTATTTACAAGAAAACGGCTCGGAAGATTTTCACCTAAAACTAATCAGTATCATTCCCAACTAAAATCTTTCGAACAGTTTTTGATTTTTTAAAATCGATTTGGTAGTATGAGCTTAAATGTGGACAATAAGTTTAACACTTTTTCCCAAATTACAAAGAAACGGCTCGGCCGATCGTCGCACAAAACTGAGAAACGATACTCCTCATCGAGATATATCAAATGGCTTTTAAATTTCTGAAATCGGTTCAGGCGTTTTTTAGAAAACGTAGATCAAACGTCTAATTTTGACAAATGCCAACAAAAACGATACTAATTTTCACAAACTTTGAAAATTTTTTAAAATTAAACGACTTGTCGCAGAGCCGTAATATTTAAGTATGATCTATAAGACTATGGTAACTACCGCAAAAAAATCATAAAAATCGTAAAAAAAACTTTTTTTTAACACTTTATTACAAGAAAACGGTCAAAAACAAATCAGCACGATTCCCAACCAATATATTTCAAAAACTCGATTTCTATGTTCTGCATTCCTTGCTCCATATCTCCGTAACCGCTGAACCTGCCTTTGCCAAAAATTAATCAGCACATCTCCTTATCAATAGAAATTTCGGATACACAAAACACACACACATCCATTTTTGATTGTGTGTGTGTTTGATAGTAAAAACCGCACATTTGATAGTAAAAATATAACAAATATTTTTTCAAACCAAAATGTAGGCTTTTGTCCTAATCATTATTTCAACAATAGCAAAATAATTATTTTTTTCATCATTCCTCTCCAATCAGCAAAATATATTAACAAATCCATGCGTACGATTTTAAATGTATAATTAAGTTCTTAGAAATTCTAATAATACCCACAAATTATTGATCAGTTATTATTTTCTGTCTACACAATATTATTAATGATTTGCCTTGGACACTTTCTAAAATTTTAGATAAAAATCGATATTGTGTGTACGTATAATTATTATTTTGTAATTAACAGCTGTAATTATTACGCACAAGGTGAAAATTATATATTGTAAAGTTCTGTTATATTATTCGTTATGCCATTGAATGGATATAGAAATCAGTTGTTTTGTTCTCAAGTTGGTTTCGGCTAATTAAGGGTCACAGTAATGGTTAAATCTTTAATAATTTAAAAATTCTTAATTATTGGTATGAAAAAATTAAAATTAAAAATGAAAAACTTTAAGATTCGCAAGATACGAGACAATAAACTAATGCACATTTAATAATATATATGTATTGTAATAATAAAAATAGAAGATGAAGTTTTCAGTCCTAAATCCATTCAATTATTAAAAAAATAAATACCTATATAGTTTCGTAAATTTAAGGGAAAAAATAAAAATAGGAAATGAATATTACATAACTTTACGTTTCAGCACTTCCTGAACATTCTGGATACCTTAGAAAAAATGGATGAGTGTGTGAGTGTGTATTTTGTCCGGATACAATTTTTCGTCCACAGAAAATACAATATAGAAAATCAGATAAATGGATATAGAAGTGAATAAAAAACGATTTTTTGCATTATAAAAAGAAATTTTTCCGCTTTTCTTGGAGCGAAAAAAAAGGAACACCTAATTTATGACTAGTGAAATATTTTTTTGACTATTCCTAGATTTTTGGGAATAATTATTTTTAAAAAATAATATAATAATTATTTGTAACATTACAATATTAGGCTAGGATTAAAAAAAATCAGATAAATGGATCTAGAAGTAAAAAAACAATATTTTGCATTTTAAAAAGACTATTTTTTGTTTTCTTGGAGCAAGAAATTTGCTACAGTTGAAAAAGATGCTATAAAAATAAATCAAATTTCATTATTTGGCTGGGATTTAAAAAAATCAGACAAATGGATACAGAAATAAACAAATCATTTTTTTTTTATTATAAAAAGGTTATTTTTTTGCTATTTTGGAGATGCTGCAGTTGAAACAAATATTTTTAGACAATGTTATCGATATTTTTAGACAAAATTAGTAAGAAATGTCGTTTTTATAATTAGATGAAGTTCTTCAATTTGATTAATAATAAAAAAGGTTTTTTGCTTCAAGAAAAAATATTCGTCCTCTTTTTTGCAGCAAAAAAAGCAATTTTGCTGAAAAATTTCAAAATTCTTCAAAGTATTTTTTTTCAAAGTTTTGAAAAAATTTTAAAGTTGTTTTTTCAATTTAATTTTCGGCACGGGAAGTACCTACAATTTGCTTTAAGACACATGTCATGCCCACTAGTTTTAGCAATTTTTATCTTCCAGCAAAAATAAATTTCAATACTAATAATGACTAAATCATCAGGTCATGAGCTAATTTAAGTATATATCCCCCCATCGATGAAAAAATAATTATTCCACGATCCCAAAGTCGGCAGCCGCTTCGCCCATGAGATTTATCCCGATTTCGCGTGATATTTTCGATTATCGAATTGGCAATCAATATATCGATTGTTATCCAATATCCAATATCCAATAGCGGCGTTCTCTTACAAAAACTATTACACTTCAGGAGTATCATCTGCATATAAAGTGTGGGTACAATAGACTCGGAGCGATGCTCACAATCGACTATCTTCTGTCCGACGTCTGTCCGGGCGTGGGAAAGCAATGAACCTGTACTTGCCGATGGCGGGATGGCGGGATGGCTGGTCTGCTGCTCTGGTGGCACCGAGAGGAGACAGTCGTCGACTTAAGATTTTTTTTTTTTTTTTGAAAAAAACGAGGTTGATGTGGCCGACTGGGGGGTGTACGGATGCTGGGGGTAATTGATTTATGAAGGATCCATACCAGGAATAGGAAAATAAGATGACTGTCCAGGGCGATATAATAAGAACTAGTGGTGCATAGCATGGTGCCTTAAGGCAAATTGCTGAATCCGTAATTTGTAATTTTTAAAAACTTTAACAAATTTGACAACTTTGAAAATATTAGATTTTTGAGAATTTTGATTTTTTAAAAAATTAGTGGGGTGCATGGCATCGTGCCTTAAGGCAAATTGCTGAAAGAACACTCGAGGAACGAAGGCAATCAATTGAACTGTTTTAAATAATTTCAAATAGATTATTTATTACAGATACATACTGCGAACTTAAAAGTGCATTTTAAATTATTGGCGACGAGAGTATTCTATAAACAACTTTATGCATGTTTATATGAAATTTGTTCATTTTTTTTTCAATTTGAGTTTTTTGATAATTAATAAATTTTTTCAAAATTTAGAAAAATTTTGAAATTAAAAAAAAAGTTTTTTAACTTCCCGTAGGGCAAGTTATAGTAATCGCAAAAAAGTCAAAAATGAAAATTTTTATATATCTTTACGTTTCAAAACCTTCTGAACATTTTGGCATACCTTAGAAAAAATGGATGTATGTGTGTGTATGTGCGTGTATGTGTGTGTGTTCGGATACAAATTTTCGTCGACGATTTCGGGAACACGGATCAACCGATTTGAATAATTCAAAAAACATTCGATTCGTATTGATAACGAGACGTGGTGATTAGTTTTTGGCAAAGGCAGGTCTAGCCGTTCCGAAGATCCGGGGCAAAAAGTGCCAAAAACTGGGAGAGAAACGGTAACTTTTGAAAATCCATAATAAAAGTATTTTCTTCCGTTGGTAGTTTTTTAGCATTAGTTAAAAATGTAATTATTTTGTAAAATACCTTTAAAATTAAAATAAGACATTAAACCTGTTTGCCACCTGGCTGTTCCAAATTACTCCGCCTATAGGGTAAAAAGGTCTAGATAACAAGTTTTTAAAAGACTGCAACAAAGCACATTTCTACAATGATGAAGTAGCTGACAGTTTCACTGAACGTAGTCAGATAATTGTTTGTTTGAAATGTGTTATTTGTTGTAATATAATTGGTTTGATTTTTATAATATATAATATTGGCTCAAAGTCAAATTGGACCTTACATACATACTATCTACATATATACTTTTTATTAAATTTACTTTAATTCATCGAATGTTACTTGAAACTTTTCAAAAAGCAGGTCAAAGAAGAAATGCTTAATTCATTTTCTATCACTCCTCGCAGAAATTTGAAAAATTTGTATAAGCTCAGTAATATTATTTACAATTATACACAAAATACAAAATCCAAAAATTATCTGAAAAACTTGAAACGTAATCAATAAGTCGAAAGACCAAAAAATACTTGGATTGGATTATACCATATTTTCTATAGAAAGTGTATAAAACTTCCAGTTTGATTGTATTGACAAAATATAGACAAACTAATGGCGTTTATTGTTTTTATAATACTTAATTGTATATACTATACTATATCATTTAAACAACACATCCTTATACACTTAAAGTATTAATATTTTTGATTCTCTAGAAATTGTTTAGAATATACCTTACTTAGCAAAACAACATTTGCCGGGTCTGTAATATATATAGTCTACACATACAAAATAGTGGTTGACCGCTGGGTTGCCCTTTTCAGAAAAAGGCTAGGTTAGGATGTAAATTAGCAAATAAAACTTATATATAATTCACTACTGAGCCAAAACCCGACATCAGGCAACTTTGATGTCAAATTCCCACTTGAGGTTATAGATCTCAAATATAAGCCTCAAGTAAAAACCGCCTCTCGTGGGTATAGTTGCAAATATATAATAAAAATGTAAGCAAATACTTCGAGTATAGATAATTAGTCATAATTGGATTGGACAACTACTGGGTTGCCATTTTATCAGAAATCCATATAATAAAATCTAAACAATTACTGAATGTCCTAAGTACTATAAATTGTTAAAAATAAATTACTACTTGATCTTTGGTAAAAAATATTAAATAAATAAATATCTCCAAGTTTCTGCCAATAATCGATGAATATATCTATCTATCCATCGTGCATTACTTCTTCTTGTACAAACTCTGCTCAGGTGCGGTTCGCTCAGGTCGACTCGCGCAGGTTAAGGTTACACAGAGTAGAGGTCAACACCGTTTTGCAGAGTTTTTTTTTCGGTTGAGGTATTCCAATAATAAAATCTTCAATATCGATGTAACTGATGAAATATATACAGTATTCGATAGAAAATGATAAGATTGAAATTAAACTAGTGGTGCATGGTATCGTGCCTTAAGGCAAATTGCTGGAACTACCTGTACCAAAAATGAAATTAGTAAATAAAACTTTGAAAAATTTGAAGAATTTAGATTTTTTTAAATTTAGAAATTTTTGAAAAAAAAATTTTTTTTCTATATTTTGATTTTTTTTTTTTGAAAATTTTGAGCATTTTTTAAGCTATTTGTATCCTTAAGGGGCACAACTAGTGTAACCGCCTAAAAAAGGTGATTTTTGGGAATTTATATTAAAAAAACTTCTTTATCAATCATTTCAAAATTTTAGGAATAAATTTATACATGTTTTAAGAATACATAGTGAAATTTTTGAAGAAAAAAATTAAATATTTTTTAAGTTATCGTCGATCTCCAACGGCGCGACAAAGAAAAGACCCTTCACTGCTGCAGTGATTCCGGCCTTCTACGTGGATGAAATTTAAAAAAAAAAAATCTCGTTAAACTAGATAATATTGTCTGTAAAATGAACTACGATAAAGAAAAAAAATCAAAAATTGACAAAATGACGGCGTTTTTTAAAAAAAAGTCGAATTTTACCCAAAATTTTGGTCGTTTTTGAACAGCCAAAATTCGATTTTTGATCCGATCAAAAAATCGATAGGTCATTTTACGAAGAACTATATATAGAACATGTAAAAAAAATTTTATAGTGATCGGATCATTTGTTTTTGAGTAATCGCTGCAGCAAATTCGGGAAAATCGCTGCTGTTTCGAGAAAATACTATACTATACTATAAACTATATATATATATACTCTTTAAATGGCTGTGACTCAAAAACTATTTAAGATATCCATTTCAAATTTTTGTATGTTATTTTTAAAGGTATAACCTATTGAAATTAATTAAATGATTTGAAAATTGAAAATTCATTTTTTTGAAAATTTCACACCAGTTGTGCTCCCTAACATGTTAACCGGGCAAAGCGCATAAATGATTTGTATCTGATTTTTTTTGTATATCGAAAATTAAGATTTTAATTTTAATCCTGGATAAAGTTCTAAAGCTCACTTACATACTTTAAATAAATATTTTTAACATTGTAATTCAGTTTAAATAATTCTTAGAAACATTAGAAATGTTACAGCATTTATATTAATCTAATTTATTTGAAAGCATTTGATATTCTTCAAACATACGGTACTGGAAGCTCCAGAAATTTGTCTTAAGGCACGATGCCAAATGTACACTACTAGTTTTGTGCTTTTTTGTACTTCAAAAATATTAATGACAATTTCAAATTCCCTAAATTTACTAAATGTCCTTAACTTAACAGTTGTAAATAAAATAGAGAATAAAAAAATAATAATAAACAAAATATATCAAAGTTTATCATTTATTATATGTCAATAAAAATATAAAAATATAAAATTATAAGGGCAACACATGCCCGATTAATATGTTAAATTCTCCACGAATCAGAGCAGCAAAAAAACTTGTTAAAATAGATTTCAAATCTTGATGCCGACCTTCCATCTGTGGTAAACAGAATGGTTTGCTGAAGTCCCCAATTAAATCTGGCTCCACAAGTGCTCGTGCTAGAGCTTGTTTGATGATATGTTCATGATCTGACAAAGATCTTTGCAAAAATCTTTGCTTATTTTGTGGTTCTGGACTTTCCTCTATATTTCCTTAGCTAACGAAATAATTCTGGTGTTGAACTTCAGTGTTGAGACTTAGTGGACGACAAAACGAAGGCTTCAAGGTACTTCCTGGTGTTTTGACAGCTTTAATATCACCAGATATCAATAAGTTTGAGTCATAAATATGGACTGATATATGATATAGATAGTGCCTGAAGTACTATTCATATTTTGAACGAATGCTCATCTTATTGATTTGCCAATGCAGTTCTCAACATAAGTAAGAATTATTTACCATGGATTTGGTTCATTATGGTCCAGTTAATCAGCGATGCTTATTTATTCAGGAGGATGGTCCAGATACGTGTAATGCACCAACTAATAACTCTGAACATTCTTCAAATGCATCGCAGAATGGTCATAACAAGTCTTCACCACCCCCAAAGTGCCTTATTTGTATGTACAATTGCAAAAACAAGTGCTTTACAAACACATGTCTCCATGAGTTTTGGTATATATGTTTGCTGCAATGGAATAAGATTAAATCAGGTTGTCCTTTATCCAATGAATTTTTTAAGTTCTTAATTCATAATGTTCGATCAGACGATGATGATGATTCGACAAAAAGAGTTATAGCAGAACCTCGGTTTACTAGAATCATTCAGCCACGAGTTGATGTTTCCAGATCGAATATTTATAAATCTAATTTATGGACAATTCCTTTACCTGATGTAACTGGTGGTTTTATGAATTGCTCAGCTAAATTGCATGAGAAGAATCTAGCTCAAAAGTATGAACTATGTACATGGCTCTATCGAGAATTAAATGTTCTATTCAGCCATCAAACTGATATGAGATATGTCAAAAGCGTTATAGTAGATTTCATTGCGCTTTATTATATTAATTCCCCTGGTTTTCGAATGGCTATTTGGCCATATTTCACTAATTTTACTGATCATTTCACTCAAGAATTTTATGAATTTGCCTGTTCACCATATAATATGGTAGGTTATGATAAAAACCTCTTATGTAACAAATGAATATATACTTCTGTTTTGCACGATGAGAATGTTATAATTAATTTACCAGATGCAAATCCTGTTCATCAAAATATTGCGTCAAATCAAAACTTGGACGCTTTGGGTTCCATTCAGGTAGCGCCACCAACTTTTGATGAAAATGATTCTATTATTTGTGTAATCACTGTTGTTCTTCAACCACAACATGATAAAACTCCAGATAAAAAAATTATAATAAAATCTTTATGAAAAAAAGAATTTTTACAAAAATTAAATTACAAAATATTTTTTTACAAAAATAAATTTTACATGTCATATTTCATTTGTTCCGATTTCATGTCCTGTCCACTATGATCCCATAGTATTAATTTGAAGTTTTATCAGATAAAATTTTGTTGGAATTCAGGTGTAAATTAAATGTAATTAGTTGGTTGGAAAGTAAGTGCGGTTTAGATGGTTTCAATTGAATTGTTCGGTTTACTGACGTAGTCCAAATGTAAAATACTATTTTGGTAAAAGATAGATGGCAGTTTAGATGTCCATCAGAGAAGAAGAGTTTTTTTTGTCAATTTCGTAGTTCTGGTTTGATTGCAAGATGTCGAAAATGTTTGTCATATTTTGCTTTTCAATTTCTGCAAAAATAGAAAAGCACCTTTAGTTATGAGGTGTTTATGGTGATACAGCCTCGCAGTGTCGAAATTGGTTTGCCAAATTTTGTTCTGGTGGTTTTTTACTCAAAAATAAAAACCGCTCTGGTTGACCAGTTGAAGATGATTAAAAAAGCACTGTCCACTTTTACCTGTTACCAAACGATCAATTATGATGTCTACATTAAATAACTAACGAAATTAAACAATGCAGTTAAAAAGCGGCCTGAATTGGCTAATGGAAACGGTAATTTATTCTATTATTGACATCACATATATTTGGCCACTTGACAAAAATTATTGGAGCTTGGTTGGGATATTTTGCCACATCCACCAAATAATTCTGACCTTGCACAATCTGATTACTTTCAGTTTCAATCTTCACGAAACTCCTTAAATTAAAAAAAAAAAACAATAATGCTGATGGTGTCAATTTGTACTTGATTCAGTTTTTTGCTAATAAAAACCAGCAGTTTTATGAAAGTGGACAAAGCATTCCAGAATAAATCTATTTAGATGCATAAACAGCAAAAGCACAATTTTCTAGCAAATTTGTAGCAAAAATCAGCACTTTTAGTATACAACCAAATAGTTTAATAAAATGGCACTTTTATAACAAAATCCTTATCACTATTATAGGGATTCTGAAAATCCTTATAACTATTATAAAAAGACAACTTTCAATATTGCTGCTGTCTATTTCATACTGCTATTGCTATGTAATATAGTTATTACATTTTCTGTAACAGTGCTAATATTTTATTGATGGTAAGAGCTAATTACTCTTAGAAACATATTGCTATCTAAATTTCCAAGTGAAACTCGACGTGATTGCTTCTTGACACCAGGCTGTCCGAGGCGTTTATCGGACCTAGAACTTCTCTAACAAACAATCCACAAAAAACCCAACTCTATACAAAATATATATCATTAACTGCCCAGCAATTTCATATCAAGTGAGTCACAGAACAGACTTTAACCTTCGTCTTTCTTTACATTATGACTAAGTCGAATATTATCTAGAGAATTTAAAATTCAAACCGATGTGGAATTAGTAATCGTCTCGATTATGTTCAATAAGTACACGTTTAGTATATCTATTTTTAATCTTATACCGGTTTGTGAATAATTTTCCAATAGCTGGACGAGATGGCAATGTCGAAACAGTTCAATAACCATCATTATTTATTATGTTTTATGATAATATCTAAGTTTATATAAATTTATATGCATTTCTACACAAAAATTAGATTAGAAATATGATTCCACATATGAAAATATAGACCCAAATATGTTTCAAAGGGAAAATTTGATTTTGGGGCATTGGATTATTGGGACAAGTTTGATTTCATCTCAAAGAGAAGGCAAGTAGTTGGGGTCTTCTAATAATGCTATGTTATACAAAATATATTTCAAGAGCTCAGATTACTAATGAGCAATTAGAATAAAAAAATAAAAAAATAAAATTTAAAACAATTAATGCATAAAACATTACTTGAAATTCTGAGATTATCACTTACACATATTAACAACAACTTGTAAATAATTAATAATTGAAAACAAGCACCAAATGTCAGTAATTTCTTTTTATAAAGAATAAAAAATAATTGATAAATAAAATATTATACGTAAGCACCCGCTCATCCCAGAATATAAATTTCTGTAAAAATCTAAATTGCAAGGCCGAAATTTTGGAAAAAACATATATTTGTAATAAACACAGTGCACAAGTGTGTGTGATAGTGTTGGGCATATCGTGGTGCTAGGTATTCGATATAAATTGGGAAACATTATTTAGAACATATTGGTAATTTTTGCAGATGAAACTAGTATCAGATCGTTTATTAATACTGTATTTGTTCAGAAAAATATAAGCCGATTGCGCAAAGCGTCTTCGAAAGACTTTCGACTCGTGATGAAGAACCTTTGCGTCATAAAAATTGAACGCATGATTATTTAGTTTTAAATGTTCTGTTATCATTGAAACCTAAACTGCCTACTATATATTACCAAAATAGTATTTTACATTTGGGCTACGTCAGTAAACCTAACAATTCAATTGAAGCCATCTAAGGTAAAACCGCACTTACTTACTTTCCAACCAATTACATTTTATAACACCTAAATTCCAAAAAAGTCTGATCTGACAAAATTTCGATTAATACTGTGGGATCATAGCAGACACGACATCGAATCGGAACAAATGAAATATGACATGTCGTAAAATTTATTTTTGTAGAAAAATATTTTGTAATTTAATTTTTATAAAGATTCTTTTTATAAAGATTTTTTGTTAGAAATTTTTTATCTGGAGTTTTATCATGTTGTGCGTTAAGAACAACAGTGATTACACAAATAATAGAATCATTTTCATCACAAGTTAGTGGCGCTGCCTGAATGGAACCCGAAAGTGCCAAAGTTGCCGTTGGACCGATTTGGATGAGCAGGAGTGACATTTGGTAAATCAATTCTAACATTCTCATGAAATGCATCGAAGAATTCTCATAACAAGTCTTCACCACCCCAAAGTGTCCTATTTGTTGTACAATAGCGAAAACAAGTGCATTACAAGCACATGTCTTCATGAGTTTTGGTATATATGTTTGCTGCAATGGAATAAGATTAAATCAGGTTGTCCTTTATCCAATCAATTTTTTAAGTTCTTAAATCATAATGTTCGATGAGACGATGATGATGATTCGACAAAAAGAGTTATAGCAGAACCTCGGTTTACTAGAATCATTCAACCACGAGTTGATGTTTTCAGATCGAATATTTATGAATCTAATTTATGGACAATTCCTTTACCTGATGTAACTGGTGGTTTTATGTATTGCTCAGCTAAATTGCATGAGAAGAATCCAGCTCAAAAGTATGAACTATGTACATGGCTCTATCGAGAATTAAATGTTCTATTCAGCCATCAAACTGATATGAGACATGTCAAAAGCGTTATGTTAGATTTCATTGCGCTTTATGATATTAATTCCCCTGGTTTTCGAATGGCTATTTGGCCATATTTCACTAATTTTACTGATCATTTCACTCAAGAATTTTATGAATTTGGCCGTTGACCATATAATATGGTAGGTTGTGATAAAAACTCACTGTTATGTAACAAAAGAATGTATTATTGGCAGTACTTCTGCTTCGTATGATTTGAAGTGAGATGCATTTGAAAAATCTTCTGGACCACCTCCTGAATAAGTAAGCGTCGACGACCAACTGGACCAAGTAGAACCAAATCCATGGTAAATAATTCTTACTTATTATGTTGAGAACTACATGGACAATTTAATGAGATGAGCATTCGTTCAAAATATGAATAGTACTTCAGGCAACATCGATATCATATATCAGATGACGTTTGTGACTCAAACTTATTGCTATCTGGTGATATTAGAGCTGTCAAAACACCAAACAACCTTGAAGCCTTCGTTTTATCGTCCACTAAGCCTCGACACTGCAGTTTCAACACCAGGATTATATTCTTGGCTAAGGAAATATAGAGAAAAACCCAGAACCACAAAATAAGCAAAGATTTTTGCAAAGATCTTTGCTAGATCATGAACATATCATTAAACAAGCTTTAGCACAATCATCTGTAGAACCAGATTTAATTGGAGACTTCAGCGAATCATTCTGATTACCACTGATGGAAGGTCGGCATCAAGATTTGAATTATTTTCTTCTATAAAATTAAGATCTCCAAATCCGACAACGGGAACATCTGATGTCCAAAAGAAGTAGAAATCAATCAATTTGAACATGTACTCTACCTTAAGCTTTGATTTATAGTCCAAAAAGAAAACAAAAATAAATGTGATAAATTGAAATATGTAGCTTTAGCCTTCATTCAGTAAAATTAAAAATCTGACACTAAAATATGCTACGACTTAATTTATTGACTTTGTATGTATATTTTCCTATTGATATAAATATGCTACAATTAAATTTATTGACTTTGTATGTATATTATATTATATATATATATATATATATATATATATATATATATATATATATATACAAATGTAAGTATCATATCACAAAATCTAAAATTGATGATCAGATTACAGTATTGAATGAATAATAAATCCATTGAAATATAATTATGCAACAGCTTAGTATTTCATATATTCATTTGCATTGCACATGACCCAAATTTTTTTGTATTCAATCATTTCTTTGTATTATTTGTGAAACTTTTCCAATAGTATGCTCAAATTTTTAAATCATGCAAAAAATGTCTGTATATACGCATAATTTTAAATTAAAAAAAAACAAGAGCTGTAAGACAAGGTTGTAAAAAATTATATGATTATTTTTGTGGTAGATGAAATTGTTGAATTTTATCTGGAAAATTGATTCAATACAGATCCAAAATTACAAAAAGAAAAGATTATTTTGTGAACATGAAAGCTTCTGATTTTTCATGAGAATTTATTTTCCATTTGATTTTAATTTAAAAGCTTGGTTCTTATTTTTATACAAACAAAATTTTTATTAACAAAGTTAACTTTTACATATATTCTTACATTTAAGACTAACAGTTAGACAAAACTAATACTATATGTATATACTAGCTGATCCGGCAAACGTTGTTTTACCATGTAAACTGGAAACCAAGTACTCTAGAGAATTTCTAGAGTAGCAAAAAAAACTAAATTATTGCAAACAAAATAGAAGTTTGTGGTAAGAGAGGGAAAATTAAAAACAGTAATTTTTAACTAGAGTAGAAGAAGAAACAATCAAAAAAGTTTAAATATTAAAATTAAATCTGAGCTTTTCGGGAAAAGCGGGATAAAAAATGGTTGGATTACTGAAATACCTATGATACATACAATAAAATTTAAGATGTTCCATAAGCTAAAGCAAATTTGAATTAAAATTTAAAAAATACAGTGAAAAATTAGTATTGTGTGTACTTTTCATTTACTCAGCATAAAAAAATTAATTAAAAAAAAAATTCAGAAACATTTTAGGAATGGACAAATCGTAATCATTTTCTTAAGTAAAATTTAAGCGATTTAATAAGTTCGAACGAATCTAAATTAGAATTAAGTAAAAAATATTCACTGTCTGAAATCAGATTAAAAGTGATTCGATTAATAAAATCGACTGATATGAAATAGAGGTTTGACGTAGGAAGGTGAAAATTTAGGATCGTATGTGTTTAAATAAAAATTCTAAAAAAATAATAAAGAAAATTGGTCCCAAAATGAAAAAAAATCTTAGGAGTGGCCAACCTTCTGTCTTGGTGAACGTGAATGAAAAAAAATCATGAAAAATTGGTCAAAACTTTTGGAGGAGTATTGCGACAAACTACATGACATTCGAATTATAAATATATATATAAATATATATATATATATATATATATATATATATATTATTGTTAACAAAGTTTGTAAAATTTAAACTGGATAAGATGCAAACCAAGTATGTAGTTATGTAGCCACAATATTGATTACTGATAATAACGGAGGCTTTGAAGTTCTGAACAAATAGTCACATAATCCAATATATATATATATATATATAATATAGTAACCGCGTATATTTATGTTTACGTGACCAAGCTCAAATATTTCATCCTGAGGTAATAAAACTTGTATCTCATAAAATCCCGTTACTTAACCAATGATTACATTTTGTTTTGCTGTTTCATCAATATTTATTTCGATTATAATACACATATATACATATGCACAAATATATATATATATATATATATATATATATATATATATATATACTATTAAAATTTTATCATATATAGATATGTTCATCGCATGTTACTATTTATTCATACGAAGTACTATAAATTCACAGTTCAATTTTTAATCATCTTAATTAACCAACATCCCTATAATACTAATACTAATACTAATAATACTAATAATAAGTTATCAACTATAAGAAACTTTGGTTGGAGTGCGGACTATCTTAGAGTTAATATTAAGAGCTAAAACTTTCAATGATTTGTTTTATCAATTAGGAAGCATGGGAGCTTTGAAGAACTTTGAAAATATTCATATTGATATATATATATATATATATATATATATATATATATAATATGTATATGTATATGCATATGTATATTATTACGTATATGGATGACATGCAGATCGTGTCCAACATAAACTTGACATAATATTTGCAATTCTCTTGGCTAATAAACGTATGTACATCATACACATATGGTGTAGAATTTCCATATAGGCTTCGCTATTTTCGCATTCGTATGTGTTTGCAGATAACATAAGACAATGTTTGAACTACCGAGTCAATTACTTAACAAAATTGATGACTCTGCCATTATTCATATTTGCTGTTACCTTATAAATAAACACCAGAATATGGATAGATAAATATGGACAATGCTGGACATATACGAGTATTGGCTTAGTAGTTTTAATAATGGATGTTGATATTCGACATTGGTCGAGGAAAATTTGTGTCATAGTCAAACATTGAGGAATTATATATTCAATGCATGTAAACTGTTCAATTACAATATATATTTCTCCTTGAATCAAGATAGTTGGTATTGGCATTTTGCCTTGAGGCAAGTTACATGAACTTCCCGATATGTATAAATAAAAGACTTAATCAATAAAAAATTAATTAATTTATGAGTGATTAACAGTATTCCGAGTGGATTTATTACACATAATTGTAAACGAACGAACACGTTAACTCGGGGAATTTTCTAAAAGCAAATTTTCACAAATCAACAATTTTATAATTGAACCAGTTTCCGTTGAACTTTAATGATTTAGTATGTTCATTAAGACCAAGTACTTTATCGTTTTACCAAGTAAGTCGACTAATTTTATTTTTAGAAAACGTCAAAAAAACTAATAATTTTCTTAAACTTTGATGATTTTTTAAAAATTAAACTACTTCTCGTAAGGCCTTAATATTTCAGTAAGATCTATAAGACCATGATATATATCGCCAAAAAAAGTTCTAGAAAAATCGGCTTGAATTTTTTTTTCAACAGTTAATTACAAAAAAAAAACGGCTCTGCAGATTTTCACCTCAAACTAATCAGTAACATTCCCAACTAATATCTTTCAAACAGTAAATCGATTCGGTGGTATGAGCTTAAATGTGCACGAAAAGTTTAAAACTTTTTTACAAATTACAAAGAAACGGCTGGGCAGATATAGTCGCACAAAACTAACAAACGATAGTCCTCATTGTGATGCATCGAATGGCCTTTAAATTTCTGAAATCGGTTCAGACGTTTTTGGGCAAACGTCGATGAAAGTTCTAATTTTGACAAATGCCAAAAAAACGATACTAATTTTTGCAAACTTTGACGAATTTTCAAAATTAGACGACTTGTCGTAGGGTCGTAATATTTTAGTATGATCTAGAAGACTATGGTATATACCGTCAAAATAAAATCATAAAAATCGTCGAAAAAAGCCAGTTAAATGTCTAGGTAGTCCTGTTTACCCCACTCTGGTGTAAGCTTTTATAGAGATTATATGAAAAAAAGGTTGAATCTAACTTAGAATTAACAATACATCTTATAAAACAACTAAATAACGTATACTTGAAAATTATATTAAGGTCTCGAAAACTAAACAACAGTGCTCACAGCCAGAAAACTAAAATCGAAAGAAAATACTTTTGTTATGAATTTTCAAAAATTGTCTTGTATCTCCTAATAACAACGTTTTAAAAATCAATGTGGTGGCTGGTTATACATCGTTTTCCCTCTGCTTGCAAATATTGTTGTTAAAAATTCTTATCTTTAGAGATATCGGTGCTGGATCTTTTTAAGTCCTTTAAGCCCCGCTTTTCCTATGTTTTATTTACTGTTAACTTTTTGGCTGTTTATATTTCAAGAATATGTTTCATATGTGTTCGTGTGTGTGTGTGTGTGTGTGTGTATCTATATACCGTATATATGCATATTATAATGTATGTATAAATGTATTAAAAATATATCCAATTATTGGGATTTTCTAACATTCCATCGGCAACTTTCTTCTTGCTATTTGGCTGAACACAAATAATATGTGTTTTGTTCACTCAATCATGAACAAGTATAATATATATTTTACGGGAACAGTGATTTAGAAAGATTTGATGAGTACATATACCTACTACTTCATTCAATTCGTACATATATATAATTTAACATTTATTGTATTTTTCATGTTGACAAGAATAAATTGAAGAATCGACTTTCTAAGAAAAGTTTGTAAATAAGTACTTTCTAATTTGGTCATTGTAAAGTATTAATAGAAATTGAAAATAATGTTTAGAAATGTTTGTTGACAATGGCATTTTTTTAATTGATTCTGACTGCTTGGAAGTAAAAAAAATCAATTTTTATCCAATGTCAGTCTTTATAAAAAAATTCTAAAAAATCTAAAATTATAAAAATGTTGGATCATATACATAGACATTACACTACATGAACTGCTAGTCCTCATTCCGTTGTATATAGTGCTCAAACATAGAAGAGTATGTGACGTCACATGACTGAGCGAACATTGCCGACGACAGTCGCGGACTCTCCCGACTGATCATATGTCACATTATTTATGTAGACATTAGAATTGACCCTTTGGTTGAAGATAACAAATCGAAGCAAACAATTTTTTTGTAATCACCATTTAAGAGTAAAAGCCGCACTTACTTAGTTGCCAATTTAATATTTTTACAATTTTAGACATTTCTATGATTCTTGTAATATTTGATAACTCATACCAATCCATAATTTTCAATTTCCACATCTATTCATAAATGTTTCGCTCAAACTTCGATCCTCCACCTGAATAATTTACCTCCTTTTCAGCATATGCCTCGAATCGGTTTTCTGCACGGTTAGTGTAATTGCTCGCAACATTTTTCGAAAAAAAGAAATATAATAAAATAAGAAAACGATGCATCCGAGTAAACTGTAAAATCAACTTGATAACCTGTAGTTTACAGCTTGTCGCTTTAAACTCGATCTTGGGAAGTGCGTATTAAAATAACTCGATATATAACGCACGCACATCTGAACGACCATTCTGATTTGTGTACTTGTCTCGTATCTAGATCAGAATACTGTTGCAGATTTGTAATGATAATAAATAATTTGTAATGATAATCGGCGATAAATATCAATGAAGATTTTTATTACTATTGATTTAGTTACAAATCTTACGGTTAAAACGGTTTTTCTAACTGACGATCACGAGGGGCTGGAGAAAAGTAGAGGCAGAGTCTTAATATAGACTTCGTCTGCATTTTAGACTTATGGATATTTTAGGCTATTTTTATATATTATAATATATTTGCTGAGCAAGTATTACTACAGCAAATGCAATTGTTCGGACGTATTTTCATTTTATTATATTGGCCATGAAGGCGGCAACCTTCATGGCATTGAGCTTTTACCCTGTAGAGAGGGTAGCAGATTTAGATAGGACTTATTTACTGACTTTTAAAACTAAAGTCCGCGTAGCAACATATGTAATAATCATTAGTGTAATAAAAAATTGCAACAAATATAAAAATTATACCAACAAATCAGTGTATAGTACAGTCCACAGCTACAAAGGATAAATTAAAACCTAACAACCTGAGTTATCAAAGACCTAATACTCAAATACACCAATCGAATTCGCATTCGATTTAAGCATTCCAAATCCATGTAAAACCAAAAATTAGCTAATGATTCATATAGAATAGGCGCACAGCCATATTAAAAAGAATCCCTTAAAACAAAACCCTTATTTTTTAAGTCTTTATAGCAGAAACATTGAAAACAGGTCTTATTGTTAGTATTTTTTATGGTAATGTCAATTTTCAAAATTCGATTAAAATTTATCTAATAAATTACTAACAATAATAAGACATGATCTCAAAGTTAAAAAATGTTAAAATCCCTGCCATAGCCTTGATGCAAAAAATCACTTTTTTAATATCACTCTTATTTTATTTTTTCCTTAATATCTTAAAAAATTGATTTAATAATTAATTAATTTAATCTAATTGCCATTTATTATTTTTAAAAAATATATATAGTTGCTTAGGGCAAGGCACAAAGGTCCAATTTCACTTTGACCAATTATATTGCAAAAACCAAACCAATTAGATCACAACAAATTACACATATCAAACAAACAACTATCTGACTATGTTCAGTAAAATTCCCAGCTAATTCATCATTGAAGAAATGTGTATTTTGCTGTTTTCTAAACATTAGTCGCATGGTCCTTTTTACCCCATGAGCGGAGTATATTGGGACGACACGTCGATTGGACGACGAACAATATGTTGAAACATGATTCAACAAATTCAAAATATCAATTCCTTGTGTACATTTTTTAAAAAGAAAACGCTGTACATAATCTTGATCTGGTATTTTGTCACAAATATTCATCAGCAGAGTTGAAATAACTCTAATATAAATTTAATGCATCTCTTGTAAAATTGCTTTTTTAACTTAATTTACTATTTTTATTGTTTACACCTTTGCCAGGGTGTAAACAACTTTTTACTCCGCACAGGTGTAAGCTTTTCTAGATGTAATTTAAAAAAAACTATTGAATCTAACTTAAGATTAACAATACATCTTATAAAACAACTAAATAACGTAGAGTTAAGAATTATATCAAGGTGTCGTAAACTAAACAACCGTGTTCACAACCAAAAAAACTAACATGGAAATAAAATACTTTTGTTATGGATTTTTAAACATTGCCGTTTATCTCCCAATAGCAAGTTGATGGCTGGTTATACATCTTTTACCCCCTACTTTCAAATATTTTTGTAAAAAATTCGTAACTTTCTTTGTTTTTGAGCTAATAATTGTAGACCTTTTGACTCGCGGACCTTTAAGCCCCGCTCTACCCAATATAATTTTACATCATATGTAGTAATGTTTAAAAGGTTTAAATATAAAAACCAAATCAATTTATTCAATTAATCGATAATCCACTATCGTTTATGGCACACATTACATTATGATGTGATGATGTCGAAAGTATCATATTTCTCCGAATATGTAATATTGAAACATAAGCGGTTTGTATCACGTAATTTTATCGAAAAAAGTGTCAAATCCGAATGAAAGTAAAAATTGTAAAAATAATTTATAACATTTGTTAATAATTTAACCACTTTTAACGACAAGTTTTTGTAATTCGTGATTCATTACGCGGTTTTGTTTAACGCAATTAAATATAGTTTAGAACGGTTTATAAATAAAAGTAAAGTTTTTTAAATAAATAATTGGTGTTAATTATTGGAACAAAATAGGAAGATGAAACTAATAACAGTCAAACATTTCTTGAAGAATATTTTGCTGAATCTTAGATTGACAAAATAGTGGTGCATGGCATCGTGCCTTAATGCAAATTGCTAGAACTCACCGTACCGTAATTTAAAACTTTTGAAAGTTTTAAAAATGTTTGAAAACTCTGAAAAAAAAAATGATTTTTTAGAATTTTGAAATTTTTGATAAAATTGGACTTTTTTGAAATTTTTAAAATTTTTGAAAAAATTTGTTTAAACTATATAAGTGAACTCAAAAAACTACAAATCTTGCAACAAAATCCAAAGAATTTGAAACAAAATTTGTACTATTAAAATTTTTATAAAATATCCATAAAATATCTGACGATTTGATGTGCATATGTCTAATGATCATTTTTAACCTCCAAACGGTATTTTTTTCACTTTTTTTATTGATGCTCCTAAAGAGCTGGACCTGCCTTCCCAAAAATTCCATCGGTTCTTTTTTCGTCAATACTAATAAATAGTTTTTTGAATCATCCTAATCGGACGCTCCGTTCTCTCAAAAATTGAATTACCATTTATGGCTCTTTTTGCCCCGTATCTTCAAAACGGTCAGACCTGCCTTTGCCAAAAACTAATCAGCACGTTTTCCCGTCAATACGAATCTTTTCTTGTTTCTTTTACGAATGTATTTTGAATTATTTTAATCGGTGAATCCGTGTTCTCGAAATCGTCGACGAAAGATTGTATCCGCACACACACATACACACAAAAACGGGTGTGTGTATGTGTTTTGTGTGTCCGCAATTTTTCGTCCACGTATTCGGGCAAATGGATAAACCGATTTGAATGGTTCAAAAATCATTCAATTCCTTTTGATAGGGAGATTTGATGATTAGTTTTTGGCGAAAGTAGGTCTAGATGTTTCGGAGATACGGAGCAAATAGTGTAGAAAATAGAAATTGAGGTTTTGAGAGAACGGAGTATCTGAGTTGAATTATCCAAAAAAACAATTTGTAATGATTGGGAGAAGTGTTTGGAAAAGGCAAGTCCAGCCATTTCGAAGATACGGAGCTTAAAGTGCAAAAAAATTCCAGCTTTTGAGAGAACTAAGCATCCGATTTGAATGATTCAAAGAACTTTCTGCTTCACTTATATACTTTAAATAAATAATTTTAACTTTACAATTCAATTTATATAATTCTTGTAAATATTAGACAATGTTGCAGTATTTATAATAATCTCTTTGAAAATATTTAATATTCCTGGAACATTTCGTTACGGTACGGTACGGGAAGTTCCAGCAATTTGCCTTAAGACACGATGCCATACACTCCTAGTTCCATTTACTTCTGAACGCTATTAGAAGGCAACCCAACGGTCGTCATACAAAACAAAGATTGTAATAGTCCTCTTTTTTCTCACAAACTTTCCACTAGCGCTCCCTCTATTATTTTCCAGTACAGGTTATTGAATCTAGTTCATATTAATCTTAAATCCTGATGACTCATTTTTAATATTGGACGATAACAAGATTATATGTATGCTCACTACTAGATCTAGTATTTATTATTTATGTGATATGTTTTATCGATCAAAATATTGCAGAGTTATATCATAGATATACAGTTAGCAGAAATTATATAAAACTGGTCAGTAGGAGAAATTACATATGTAATATTGTTTATGGTGATTAAAATATTTCAAGATGTGGTAATGATGATTGATTTCGTTAAGGGTAATAGAAGTTTTGGTTTCTACAGATTTTCAGTTAAGATTAAATTTGAGGTATATAAACCTAGGTGGAAATTTAATGTCATACTGCTTAATATAAAGCCAGCCGAAGTTTGGATTAAACCCGGAACTAGTTGGTGCTCGTCCAGGTTCTTAAATCTAAATTCCATGATCCAAAAAATCACAAACCCTCGCCAACTAAAATATTTCCATTAATACCAAAGTTTTTATTTCGTTTTCTCTCAAAACCTGCAATCATGTGTCTCTATACAAAAAGTGGTCGTTGTAATCGCACGATGGCATTTCGAATTTATGATATTATAATAATATTTTGATAATGTTCGCGTGTCTATGAATGTGAATATTATTATGTGTGTGTATTTAAATGTGTCCGAGAGATGGGAGAAACGAAAGGTCGTTTTTGCAGTCACGTTTATTATATAAAAGTTCTAAGATTCATAATACGAGTCAACGCCAACGTACCACAAGATGATTCTTCATTAGAGAAAGTACTTTGAGAATTTTGATTTTATGCAAAAGGTAAAACACCGGGTTTGGTTGGAATGATGTATTGCCACTGTTATTTCTATAATTTATAAAAATAACAGTGAGAGCTACTTAGATGGGTGCGGTAGTGGCCAAAATGGCAGTCATAGGGACCAAAATATAATAAATATTACTGTTGCTTTTAAATTTATGATGGAGAAGTTTATGCCTACACCAGATAGGAGTAAAAAAAATAGTCACCAATTTATTGAAAATATCGTTGATGACATTTATATCCTATATACCTATGAATAAATAAAATAATTGTTTTTTTTTTGCTAAATTATATCATTATATATATGGCATTCTTGAAATTTTATATTTGCAGCCAATTTTAAAAAGCTAAAATCTAAATCTTATATATGACATTATATTCTGTTTGCTTAAATTGTTACCTTGATGTACAGAAAGATCAAAATTACTCCTACCATAGTGGCCAAAATGAATGCAATAAAAGCCAAAATGTCTGCCATAATGACTAAAATGCCATAATGACCGAAGTGGTTGCCATTGCTGCCAAAATGGCTACTATAATGTCATGGCGATTAAAATGGTCGGAAATAAATATTTTATCCAAAATGATTGCCATAATAACCAAATGATTGCCATTGCGGCCAACATAGCTACCATGATGGCCAAAACTTTGATAATTAAATTTCTTTGATAATCTTAATCTTACTATACTTACGTTGGTAAACATTATTATTGCTTATTTTTTGACAGTTTGCAAAAATGTTTCACTACAACATTCTATCAAAATAAAACATTATATTATGTTTGCTTAAATCGTTCCTATGTTTGCTAAAAAGACCAAAATGGCTGCCATGCTGGCCAAGATTGCTGCCATAGTGGCCAAGATAGATGCCATAATGGCCAAGATGGCTGCCATATTGGCCAAGATGGCTGACATCGACGTAGTGGCCAAATGCCAATATTAATGCAATCAAACCGGAAAAAATAAATTAAGTGAAAAAATTAATGGAATTGTATAAAAATCAATGTACTAGATGGAAATTTAAGTAGCATAGATATAACAATGAATAAAAATATACATTATTTGATATATACTCGTATGTATAAAAAATAATACGTATTTTTCGAGAAGACAAAAATAACAAAACACAATATTTAAGACCAACAAAAATCCAATAATTTCAAGACTAATATTTCAATATTTTATGCAAAATGAACCTATTATGTATCGTTGTTCTATACATAAAACTGCATTTGACTAAATGATACCTAGTAAACAATAAATACTTTTTTTTAAAAAAAATATCAAAATAACAAAAATAATTATATTGATGAAAATTTGTAAATTTATCATATCACAACTTCATAATCTTCAACATGCCGAGAAAAATTGATATTTTAAATGCTAATAAACGTGACGCAAGAAATGAATGTTAAAACTTTTATGATAATACAATTTAATTGGTACACTGAATTTTCTGAATAAAAAATATATACTTATATAAAAATAAAATCGTTAGATACTCGTACTGAAAATGTAAGTATCATCAATAAAAAAAAATTGAAATGCACTTCAGCTTTTTACATAATTTCAAAATAATTAACATAAACATAAAAAAAATGAAAACTAAACTGCAAATTAGTCTGCTGGTCTTTTAGGGCCTGGAAAATTAATCTTTACCAACAATCATACTCACGATTTAACATATAATTTTTAACTGTCTTGGAAAATCACAGAATGCACTTGCAAAAAATTCTTAACGATTTTTATTAATTGATGTCAACAAAAAACACAAAAAAAAATTACAAATAAGAACCCATAGTTTAAAAATAAAACTGAAGTAAAATCACTACTCCCAACTACATACTGATAAAAAACTAATCCAAATAAAATGATAACAAAAATTCCGATATAAAAAATACAAATGACCCAAAAACACACATATAGGTGTTCATTAACAATTAACAATACACAAACAAATAATAAATAAAAAAATATAGAACACTTGTAACATGGGTGGAATTATCAACAATGTGTAAAATTATGCTGAAGTAAACAAATATAATAAACATATGGTAATGGAAATATTCAGAAAATATTTTGCTATTAATTAACGTACCATGATCATTTGATCTTTAAAAGTGATTTAAATTTTTAAATTATTTTTCATTTAGTTTTGCCATTGAACAGTATGTTTCAAATGTGGATTAATTTTGAACGTTTACAAACCATTAACGCACAAAAAGCCTAATTCTATTTACTTTATGATAAAAAGTTAATTTAAGAGTCTATCAATACCATGTTCATTTTGACAAAGATATCTCTACAAATTTATCAAAATGATAGTGATGGCAAGCAAGCAAAAAAAGAAACTGAATGAAAAATCTGAATTGTATTAATAAGGTATCTTTAAAAATATTATTAATTGATAAATCGAACATCCTGATTTTTTAATCTGCATTTTAAAATAATAGATGTTATTCTAATTGTACCAGATATAGAACAATAACAAAAACTTCTGAATTAAAGCCAAGTCTGTATAATTCTACAAAGTGATTATTTATAATAATAAGGATTAGTAAACGACTAAACGAAAAAAAAGTTCCTGTAAAAATTTTGGATTTTTCATAAGCTTTACCATTTTAAAATCTAATATCATACATAAATTAAAAATGAACTAGTGCGCATGACATTGTGCCTTAAGGCAATATAGAAAAAAAAATCCTTTTTTAAAAATACTGACATTTTTTGAAATCGTATTGTTAGAACTTTTTTGAAAATTAAAACTTCCATTTTTTTATTTTTTTGAAAATTTTGATAACTTTGATATTTCTTGAAAGTCTTTGATACTCATTCATATCAGTTGATTCAAATTACAAAATATCTGATTTTCGACAGCCAAATGGTAATCTTTTAACCTTTTTTTGTGTCTCCGAAACCGAAAGTAGAATGTTTAATGAATCTGTTCCGACGTATTTTCGTTTTATTATATTGGCCATGAAGGTGACAAATTTCCTGGCATTGAGCTTTTACACCGGATGTTTGCTACCGCTGGCATAGGGGTTTTTAATAAATTCTAAAACTACGTGGCAGTATCCACTTCCACTTTCTGCACTCTTTGCTCCCTATCTCCAAAACGAGTGGACCAACTTTTGCGAAAAACTAATTAGCACACGTCTCTTTATTAATAGGAATCGAATGCTTTTTGAATAAGTGAAATCGGTAGAGCGGTGTTCCCGGAAACGCCGACAAAAAATTGTATCCATACATGCATACATACTACACACACACATCAATTTTTTCTAATGTATGCCAAAATGTTCAGAAACCTCTAAAAGGTAAAAATATGCGAAAAAAATCATTTTCGATTTTTGAACGAGTAATTTACTTTACCCTACGAGAAAATTATTAACATATAAAATCAAAAAAATGCTTAGACTAATATAAAGCTAATATATTCAAAAAACTAATATATTCAAATTATATAAAGAAGAAGTAAAAATAAACCTTTAGATATGGCCCAACAAATATTAAACAAAAAGTTTTAATAAAAAAAACAATTTGTCTTTGCTATGTCTGTATAAACAGTAAACCTATATTTTAAATTTTCATGGTATTTTTTTTTCAATTTGAATCTTTCAAAGATAACTTTTTTTTCTACATTTACAATTATAAAATGTAAAATACATTTTGTTTTAATATAATTTTTTCGAAAGATAAATAATGATGCCCAAAATGTCGATAAAGTTGAAGATAAAAAATTATTTTTGTATTTTTAAATGGAAGCTTTGCAAAAAATAAAATCTTCAAAAAATATATGTAATTATCGTTCATATTTAATATTTTACAAAAAATATGTTTTCTGAATAAAAAATCTATGTTTTTTATTTGTTTTTGTTTTTAATTGAACATAAGTATATGAAATTTCAAAAATCAAATTTGTTTCCTTCTGAAAAACAGTTAAGACCATGTCAGTCATATATGTGTGACATAAAAAACTGATTTTCCAGAAATTTTAGAAAAAAAAAAATTTCTGTGATATCTTTTCCTTGATGCTTGTTTTTAACTAAATTATCTAGTAAATTGACCATGGCCTAGATGGGAATTTTTCTGATATTATCGTGGCAATTAACGTGTAAATATAATAATTTATAAGTATAGATACAGATAGATCTTTGAATTTTTAAATAATAAGATGAACCACCTTTTAACCATAATGTAGTAGATGTGCAAAAAAAATATTTCCATGATCAAAAAAATGTATGAATGTAAAAATATATACATTGATGCATACGTACAAATATAAACATAATACAAAAAAATTAATTAGAATTGTTATAAACAAATAAAAGAATTTACACAGTTCATTTATAAATTATCTCTAATTTTCATGACTGCCATTTAACGTCAATCTCATCAAGAGAAAACGTATTCTCATCACTTTAGTCATGTTATTTAGTTATTATACATTATTTCTTCTAACTTCAAAATATATTTTTAATATCTTTTTTTTTTGAATAAACACTTATATAATTATATTGCCTCACCTTTTATTGATTCAATTGAAGAAATTAGATCACAATTTATTTTCACGGAACACCAAATATTATCACATACGTACACTTTAATGTTATTTCGATAAAAATACAGGTACTCTCTCATCAATACCACATGACCAGTACTCATATCTCTCAAAAAAATAAAAGACAATGAAGACCAAATGTGGGAAAATAAGGATCCACATTCTTCACATTAAAATAGAAAAAAAAAATCTAAAATACTGGAGGGCAAGCCCTAAGATCAAAGACCATTATCCTAAAATTTATCATTTAATATAATCTTAAGATAATATATTATTAGGTTGGCAACTAAGTAAGTGCTGTTTTCAGCTTAGATGGTTTTAATTACATTTTTAGATTTGCTGATGTAGTCCAAATTTAAAATACCATTTTGGTAATAGATAGTAGGCAGTTTAGATGTCCATAAGTGAAGAAGAGTTTTTTGGTCAGTTCTCGTTTGGTTGAAAGATGTCGAAAATGATTGTCATATTTTGCTTTTTAATTCCTGCAAAAGTAAAAGGCATCTTAATTTATGAGAATATCCAAGAACAAAATTGGATATCCAAATTTTGTTCTGGTGTCCATTATATGTCCATTTATTGGACTATCAGAATTGCCAAAAAAAAAATTACTAAGATACTAGACAACCAGTTTTGGTCAAAAATTATTATCGTGTTCCCTAACTGATATCGGTAGACGGTTTTGAAATTCTCAAAATATGTTAGGATTTTGGACAAATAATTTAGCACATTTCTGCCAGTTTGGCTCGACCGAACAAGATAGTCCTTTTGAGAATGGATTCTTAATTTCTGAAATCAGTGCAGCCATTTTTTCCGAAAAAACGTCGACCGAAAGGACAAACACATACAAGTTTCAGCTCATACACATACAAGTATATACATACTAGTGATGGGCGTTGAATCAACGAACGGTTATTTTCAACCGTTTCTTCTTCGTTAACTAACTAACCGTTTCGTCGCAACGAAATAACTAGTTGAAAATCAACTGGTTTCGAAGCAGTTGAAAACATGGCGGCCAGTTAGTTTTTTCAACGATATAGGAATTCGTTCGTTGTCGAAAACGAACGTAGGCAGGTACCTGCGTCGGAAAGGATCAACTAATACTATGAAAATCGCTTATTGTTAGGCTACTGCTTTTATAATATTGCAAATGTACATG
Source organism: Ctenocephalides felis (assembly GCF_003426905.1). NCBI lineage: Eukaryota > Metazoa > Arthropoda > Insecta > Siphonaptera > Pulicidae > Ctenocephalides > Ctenocephalides felis. The sequence continues at coordinate 36,539 of NW_020538754.1, forward strand.
TACATCTTAAAAGAAACTTGCAACACGCGCCAAATCGTTTAATTTTAGAAAATCAGTTACATTTATTATAGTTTTCAATGGTTAATATTTTTCATAAAAATCTCATAGCATTTGTCTTGTAATAATTTTTTTAAACTAAACCTGAAAATTGATTTTTTATTTTTCATAACATTTTATATAACTATACATTTTTATATTGCTATTTTTATATAACATGTAAATTCGATGTTCTAGTATATGGCTTTGCTGTAATGAAAATATTTAAGTTTTTTAAATTGAACCGTATATATATATATATATATATATATATATATATATATATATATATGTGTGTGTGTGTGTGTGTGTAATAAATGTGACAATTCACATTTATTACTTTTTATTCATCAAATCCAACGTCAACTTGACTTTTATAAGAACAAACTTCATATTACCAACTTTCAATGAAACAGTTATTTCAACTATCAGTTTCTTAACGTTGCCAGCGTTGAATCGTTAAAAATAACTATAGTTGAAAAATAACTAGTTATTTAACTAGTTGACGAAACCCCGATAACCGTTTCGTTTCGTTGACGGCAAAACCGTCAACGACCCACCTCTAATACATACATAAACATTTCTCAACTTTGGTGTGAAACGATTCAGAATGACTTGAAATAAAAAGAAAAAAATAAAAGGGTAAAACTAGTGTTTTCTGACGGCAACAAAAATCTTCATCCAGAATAAAAAACAGTACCTATGAAATCTTCCCAAAAATTGGATACATCTGATTTCTTAAAAATGTATTAAACGCATGCGGAACACTAGCACAATTTAAATATCCCTGTATATATATATATATATATATATATATATATAATAAAATATTTTGGCAGCTGGTAATCCTGCTGATAACACTGATAACGTTCATGACAATATAAAAAATTCTGACTATTTATTCAAGTTTATTAGACTGTTTTCGTTGGTATGATATCACGTCAATTGGATTAAAAGTATTTGCTTCCTTTATTGTTTCAGCCTAATGTAATTTAAGGCAATTGTTTTAAAAAATAAATAAAACACTTACAATTACGTGTTGTTACGACGCATTTCTTAAAAAATTTGAAGTCAAAAACCTTTTCAAGGGAATATTAGTTCATCATTCTTGGCGATAGAAAACAAACTAACTTTGATATATTTAGACCAAAATACAATAATTGTATTTATATATTATATTGAAACAAAATTCTAAATAATTTTTTTAATAAGTAGAAATCAATGCAATCTAACTATATTTCTTGAATTCAAAAAAAATCCTAACAAATTCCCTTAATAAACTTCAGAAAGATTTATCGAAATCCAAATTATCGTTTAGGAGGAATTTCCTTGCATACACCATTACAGAAGAATTATACATATATATATATATATATATATATATATATATATATATATATATATGATTCGATTCAATCATTCAATTGATTTGATTGAATAAATTGATTGATTGTATTCAAACATTTCAAAATGGTATGATCTCAAAACCGTTTCTTAAATTTTATAACTATATTATATATTATTTATTTCTTTCGTGATGAGTCAAACCAAGTCTCGAAACGTAAATAAATATTCGTATTATATATCTTATGACTATTAATATTACCCATGAACATTTATATGTGCCATGCTTTGCTGTGGGTAAACCCTATTTGTGTTAAGCGCCCCTTTCATTTATACCACCACCATTACATATTTATTTATATATTTATTAACTTCCCGTATGGTAAGTTATAGTAATCGCTATCGGTAAGTTATAAAAATCGAAAATGAAAATTTTTATATTTCTTTACGTTTTAAAGGTTTCTGAACATTTTGGCATAAATTAGGGATGTATGTGTGTGGGTGTGTGTGTGTGAATACGAATTTTCGTCGACAATTTCAGGAACACGGATCAACCGATTTGAAAAACTCAAAAAACTACAGATTCGTATTGATAAGAAGACATACTCGTACTAATTAGTTTTTGGCATAAACAGGTCTAGCTGTTGCGAAGATACGGGGCAAAAAGAACCAAAAATTCAGTTTTAGAGAGAACGAAGCGTCTGATTTGAATAATTCAAAAAACTTATTTGTATTGAATAAACGAAGAACTGTTGAAATTTTTGAAATGGCAGGTCCAGCGGTTATAGACTCTCAATAAAAAAAAGTTCAAAAAAACGCCATTTGGCGGTCAAAAATGTTCATTAGAAATTATTCAACCTTCTCAAAAAAAATCTTAATTTTGAACAATTCCAAAATATATCAAAATTTAAAAAAAAATCGATTTCTTACAAAAATTCTAAAATATTTCGAAATTTTTAAAAAAAAATCAAATACAAAAATTTCCAAATTCTCAAATAATTTAAAAAAGTTGGTTTTTCCAAAAATTCCAAAAAATTTCGAAAATCTCTGTTTAGGCCTATTGGCACACGATATCATAAAATCAAAATGTATTATAAAACAATTCTTTTGAACATATGTGAAAATTTATCCTGAAAATAAAAAGCCAAAAAAGCCAAAAAATATTAATTCTGTGCGCATTGAAACCACGAAATATATTTTATTAAATCGTTGAGTATGGCAAAATTAAAGTATCTACCTGAAATCCAACTCAATATGAATGATAAACTTGAAATACTAATATATACTAACAGTAGTTTGAAGGTTTTAAGAAATTAAGAATCATTATTTTACTATAGCAAGTAAGAAATAAGCAACACAAAATTTTATGTAATTTTTTTTATTAAAAGTATTCATTTAATCTTGGAGTAAGCAAATTAACATTAATTATTATCTATTAAATACAACTAATTTTTTACAACAAAATTTCTATATTCATACATCAAAACGATTTAGACGAAGTTTTCCTTTTGTCTTCATTTTGTCCATGCAAAATTCTGGTGCAGCTCGTAATGCTTAATCTTTAATGGTCCTGGTTCAAAGAAATGTTGGCTTCACAGGTAACTCATCTTGAAATTTTGCAACTTCAGCCCGATAATAAATTTTGTCTAAAACTGATAAATTCCACCGACTTACTCTTAAATTAATTAATATTTGCAGGAGCACATGAATATCGTTGCTGTTTTTTCCAATCAGTAAGGCATATCGTATCAAGAAATAGATGCGATCTAAACAAGTTTTAAACGTTTGTTCTAAGACTGGTCCACGCAACTTGAGTTGATTTGCCAGCCAAATTAATTTTTGTATTGATCTTGGTTCATTCCATTGTATCAGTAAGTTTTGTATTATTGCTTCGGCAAAGTTCATCAAATACTCATCAGTGACTTTGGTTTTAATTTCATACGATGTGACTTGTTTTGGATCCATAGCTTTGCCGTGTAATTAATGCAATTTTTTAAAATTTATATTATATTATTTCCACGAAATTAAATAAATATTTAATTTCTACTCTAACAATGCACTCACAACGTATCAAAAGAAATTGTGTGTGCGATGTGAAGTTCGCACAAGGAGCCAACTTGATTTACCAACATAATTTATTAATTTGACAAAATTTCAATCAAAGATTTATTTATATGTACTTTATATAGTTTTTGTAATTGCATATTGATAAATTAACTAGTCATAAGCATACCTATGCAAAAAATATGATTATTAAAATATCATGTTGAACTGTTTCTAACTTCACGTCAAATTTATTACCACGCCAATGAGCGGATTTTAATTTCTAGTAAATAATCCCTAATCAGACGCGGTAAATTCAAATTGACGCGCGTCAATCGAGAATCGTATCTGAGTAAGACATTCTTCTTAATTGTTTTTTCATTATTGAATGGAAACCCAAAAATATTTAGTTGTGCATACATGTATATACTAGCTGGCCCGGCAAATGTTTTTTGACATAAAAATATTTTTAGTTAACTTTTAGGGTAAGTTATAGTAACCGCAGAAAAATCGAAATCGAAAATTTTTATGTTTCTTTACGTTTCAGACGTTTCTAAACTTTTTGGCATACCTTAACATAAATGAATGTATGTTGTGTGTGTGTGTGTGTGTGAGAGAGAGAGAGAGAGAGAGAGAGAGAGAGAGACAGAGAGATGATTATCGTCTAATTCAAAAAACAATCCATTTCTATTAATAAAGAAGACGTGCTATAAAAAATATTTTTAGTTAACTTTTAGGGTAAGTTATAGTAACCGCAGAAAAATCGAAATCGAAAATTTTTATGTTTCTTTACGTTTCAGACGTTTCTAAACTTTTTGGCATACCTTAACATAAATGAATGTATGTTGTGTGTGTGTGTGTGTGTGAGAGAGAGAGAGAGAGAGAGAGAGAGAGAGAGACAGAGAGATGATTATCGTCTAATTCAAAAAACAATCCATTTCTATTAATAAAGAAGACGTGCTGATTAGTTTTTAGCATAAGCAGGTCTAGTCGTTTTGAAGATACGGGGCAAAAAGTGCCACAAACGGTAACTCAGTTTCTGAGAGAACGCAGCGTCCGATTTTAATAATTCAAAAACATTTTACTTGTTTTGACAAGATGAACTACTGATAAAATTTTTGGAAAGGCAGGTCCAGCGGTTATGGACTCTCAATAAAAATAAGTTAAAAAAATGCCATTTGGCGGTCAAAAATGTCTATTGGACATATGTACATCAAATTATCAGATATTTTACAGAGATTTTAATATTGTGTACGAGTACACATTTTGTGTAAATTTTTAAAAAGGCAATTTTGCCGTTTTAGAGGTATGGAGCGCAAAGGGTGTAAAAATGGTCATGCAATTTTTGAGAGAACGGATCATGCGATTAGATTAATTCAAAAAACCTAATGCTTGTTAGACGGTGTGCAAAAACTGCATTTATAAAAAAAATCGTAATTTTGAAAATTTGCGAAAAATAATTCAAGATTTTTAAAAAAAAATTTAATGTTTCAAAAAATTCAAATTTTTGAAATTTTTCATTTTCAAAAAAAAAACTAAATTTTGTAATAATTCAAAAAATATCAAGATTGAATAAAAATCGACTGCTTACAAAAATTTGGAATTATTTCGAAATTTAAAAAAAAAGAATATTTTCAAAAATTTCCAAATACTCAAAAAATTAAAAAAATCGATTTTTTCCAAAACTTCCAAAAAATTTCGAACTTTCAAAAAAAAATCCAAATTTCGAAAACAATTGAAAACTATCAAAAAAATCAAATTAAAAAAAATTAATGAACAAATTCCTTGCAAACATACACATAATTTGTGTGCAGAATATGCTTGTCGCCCAATTTAATAAACGTTTATAGTATGTACGTATTTATAATAAAAAATCTATTTGAAATTATTCAAAACAATTATTGATTATTTTCATTTCTCGGATGTTTATTTACGGTACGAGAAGTTCCTGCGATTTGCCTTAAGGCACGTTGCCATGCACCACTAGTTAGTTTATATTATAATATCTGATAGCAGAATGCATTTCTCACAGTATAACATATTTATATGTGTGCATATTCGTCTTTCTCATAAGAATTGGCAAACGATCGGCATAATTTTGCAAATCGTGGTCACGTTTTTATTTAGCATTTTGTAATGCACTCGATGTGTATTGGAATTGGCGCCAGACAAACTCACAACTGGGTTGATGTTTCATGGATGTGGAAATAGGCTTTTTGTTTGCAAAAACTAAATCTTATAAAATAATTACTAAAGAGCCGATTCTGCCTTAAAATAGACCAATGTTATAACAAGGCTATGTTACGTAGCAGTTTTTACACAAAATGGTAATGGTAACTAAATACAGTCAAACTGCCATGTATTTGCTGTGCGATCAGGCGTTTTACAAATAAAATGCAACCACACTCATATGTTACCATGTCACATCACAAAAATGCAGTTATGATAAGATTGTGCGTTTTCTGGAATAGGTTTTCTATCTAAAACGCCTGACTGCACAGCAACCACATGGAATTTTGACAGTATTTAGTAACATTTTGTATGAAAACTCGAATGCAACATAGCCTTGCCATAACGTTGGTCTATTTTACGGCTGTATGAACCCATAATAATATTTAATTTAAGTTCTTTTCAAAATTTTTTTGAATCCTAATTACACAATTGCATTTTAGTTTAAGAGCGAATGTTTCATACTTTGTAACAACGAGACCTCGACCATAATTTTCGAAAAATTACGATTTAAATATTGAATTAAAAAATAAATAATGGGTAATGCTGCTCCAAGGCAGGTGTATGAGCTGAGTTAAACTCCAACTCGATTCAAAGAAAAATAGTGTCAGATTTCCCATTGCCATATCACAAGGCAGTGCCCGAAATGAGCTATTTTCAATTGGAAGATGCTAAATATTATTGATCTATATTTTCAAGTAAAAATTGATGTCACTACTGTATGATACCAAATTTATCAGATGACAAATATTATATGTCAAAGCATAAGGCAATAAATGTCTAATTTTATATTTATACTTATATAACTATTAAATATAAACACACAGCACTCTATTTTTTGCACAATTTATTAAATATTTTAAACTTTACAAACATTTCGAGATTCGGTTCATCATTAATGTAATATATTTCATATTTTATCACTAAAATATGGACTAGGTCGTCCATGTTATCCGATGCACTCATGACTCAGTAGTAGTATGCTGGATGACCAATTTTATTCAATTCAAGGAAAATTGCGTCCTTTTGATTTAGGTATGTTAGGAATTATGATACAAGAAAAATACATGTCACTAAGATATAATCATGTATATTTTAGTTATAAAAAGTTTTATATATATATATATATATATATATATATATGTATATATATATACACCGAATTCGCGAAATTTAAAAGTGATACACGCGATGTACGCCAAAATCCCAATGATATGCAAATAATATTCCGATTCAGATTTTACCGTTAGTGATATAACACGGTTATTAAAATATGTATATATAAGTAATACATATACACAGGTGTATGCATACCACAGGTAGCCCAGACACACTAAACCGACTTAAGACTTTGGAATTTAACTCTAGCACCGAGGGTTTAGTTGAGGATTATTCAAACAAATCCTCGTGAAGAGCAGGAATTATATTGAGAAGTTGGAAAAGCAAATGACAATATTTTTAGTAAAAAATTTTGATAAATTAATTATGTATTATCTATAAATTTATCTACGTGTCTAGCATAATTTGCTAAAATTATGATAAATAGAACTGGAAGCCTATGCATACAGAAACAAGAGTAGGTCAGTATCAGTACCATGACTCCCAAAGTCAATAAAAATGTAAAATTTGATTTGATTTAGTTATTTTCACGTCCAAAATACTATTTGTTTTCTTATCATTTCACACTACTTTCATTAGCAAAGTCACTAATTAACAAATTACTAAAATTTGTGCCATTGGATCACAAATTAATCTATAAGAAAAGTTTGAATATAAATAAGAAAAAGCTCGCGTTTGCATCGCCTCTAAGCATTCTCTATCCTACTATCTTATTAGTCTCATTTTTATTTTTTTATTATTTAAAGACTTTTTCTTAGATTAGTCAATACTAAACTCAAAACATTACTCACGTGGTCTTACAAGATAAATAGAAAAGATCCAGGGTAAAATATGGTTTTCCATATGGAGGACGATAAACTCACCTGAAATAGACAGAAAAATACATTAATAATAATAATAATGGTAATAACAACAATATATATGAAAAAGCAAATAACTTAATTTATAAAAATGTAATATTGAAGAAAATATAACCAGCTAAACTACCATATATATAGGTAGAGTAAAGGTAAAGGTAGAGCACTATATATAGGTAGATTAAAGGTAAAGGTAGAGCACTATATATAGGTAGATTAAAGGTAAAGGTAGAGCACTATATATAGGTAGATTAAAGGTAAAGGTAGAGCACCATTTATATAGGTAGAGTAAAGGTAAAGGTAGAGCACCATATATAGGTAGAGTAAAGGTAAAGGTAGAGCACCATATATAGGTAGAGTAAAGGTAAAGGTAGAGCACCATATATAGGTAGAGTAAAGGTAAAGGTAGAGCACCATATATAGGTAGAGTAAAGGTAAAGGTAGAGCACCATATATAAGTAGAGGTAGAGTAAAAGTAAAGATAAAGTACCATATATATGTAGAGGTAGAGTAAAGGTAAAGGTAGAGCAGCATATATAGGTAGAGGTAGAGTAAAAGTAAAGATAGAGCACCATATATAGGTAGAGGTAGAGTAAAGAGATCAATTGTGAATGTAGGAGATTTCATTCTCAATTCCGAATTAATAACATCCTTTTTTTCTGATAAAAATACATTCTGTATTTACAAAACATTAAAATCATTGTCCATGAAACTAAAGCTCCTCGTTCATGAGATTGAAATTTCACGTTCGTAAAAACTAAAAATCTATGTTTATAAAATTGAGGATCTACGTATATGAAACTGAAAAAGGACCACGCTCCTAAAAATATAAGATCCTCGTTCAAAAAACTACAGAAACCAGGTTCACAAAAACTAAAAATCTACGTTCATGAAACTAAACATCCAACTGAAGATCCACTTTCATGAAATTAAAGATCTATGTCCACGAAACTAAAGATTTACGATCATGAAATTAAAGATCCTCGTTCAAAAAACTTCAGCAGGTCTATGTTGAATGCTTTTCAGATTCACGTTAAAAATAGTTACAGATCTAAGTTCAAAAACTGTTGAACTATAGATTTATATTTAAGAAACTATGGATCTACATTTAAGAAACTATGGAATTACAATCACAAAATTATAGATCAACCTTTAGGAAACTATAGATTTATATTGATCTGCATTTAAGACACTATTGATCTACATTTAGAAAACTATAGATCTAAGAAATTATCTATCTGCTTTTAAGAAGCTATGAAATTTTATTCAAAAAATTATAGATAATATTTAGGAAACTATATTTTTAAGCTAATTTTAGTAAACCATTAATCTTCATTTAGGGAACTATAAATCTACATTTAAGAACTATTGATCTGCATTTAAGAAACTAGTATTATAAATCTACATTTAGGGAACTATAGATCTATATTTTAAGGACTATTGTTATGCATTTGAAAAATTATAGATCTGCATTTAAAAAAACTATAAATTTACGTTTAAGAAACTATTGACTTGCATTTAGGAAACTATAAAATTTCATTCAAAAAATTATAGATAATATTTAGGAAACTATACATATTCAACTAAATTTATTAAATCATTAATCATCATTTAGGCAACTATAGATCTACATTTAAGAACTACTGATCTGCATTTATAAACTAGTATTATAAATCTACATTTAGGGAACTATAGATATATATTTAAAGGACTATTGATATGCATTTGAGAAATTATAGATCTGCATTTAAAAAATTCTGGATCTACATTTAAGAAACTATTGCGTTAGGAAACTATAGAATTTTATTCATGAAATTACAGATTTATATTCAGAATACTATAAATCTCCATTTAGAAAACTATCGATCAACATTTAGCTATTGATCTGAATTAAGAAACTATAAATACGCATTAAAAAAACTATAGATCTACATTTAAGAAAACTTTAGATCGACATTCAGAGAATTACAAATCTACATAGAAGCAACTATGGATCTACATTTAATCTGATTAAAA